>NW_027505448.1:0-192574 GCF_021521415.1 Bidens hawaiensis | reverse complement strand
TTGATATCCAGAATGAAGAGTGCGGAAACGGCCCCCGCCATTAATTAATTAATCTGCATGCATCAGTGTATATATATATAGAACCGATCGAATGATGGATGATTTGAAATGTGAGAGCTAGTACGTGTTGTTAATTAATTACCAGTGAATCATGAATGAGTAGGATTAATTTGTAAAATAATATTAAGTATTATTGAGGGATCAGAGGAGATCGATCATTGGTAGATCACACGATCCTACTACGTACAAGTTGAGATGATGGTAGTTACTACCTTAACACGTACGTACTATTGCTTAATTACATGTTTCCCACCTCTACTTATGCATACATACTAATTACACACACACTCTCGCCTGTACGTTAGGGAATTTCGGAATTGAATAGCATGGATTTTCTGAGTTTGCACTTTCATATTCAATGATCCAAAATCGAAAGACATTGTTATCTTTTGGTGAACTCCGAATAATCTCAAGGGACTATTCATTTTGTCCCTACCCGGCCATTTTCAATACTTTCAGAATGTAAAAGATTTATGCTTTTGAACATAATGAAATAGGTTCATGAATCATGATTACATATTTGAGTTAAGTTTGTTTGTTTGTTTTTTTTTTTGGGTGGTCAACTTTTTTTTAGATAAGAAATTGCAATTGGATAGTAAATTGAAGCAGCTAAGGTCGGTAAATCGATCATTATTTATAAAACAAGGTATACATCAAATTTCCTATCAACGGATAAATATGATTAAGTGATCAGCGGATAAATATTATTAATAAGTTAGTTTATAAAGTATTGAACAAAAAATCCAAAATGTTCGACACAAGACAAGTCGATCTATTTCTGCAGCATCAGTTCAGAAACCTACACTGATTTCAAGAACCTCTAAACAGCCTCAAAGTCAAGAATGAAGATCAAGACTACTTTTCCATTTGACTGCAATTTTAGAGAGACGCGAAAGCGTAAGCCTATGGGGTCGCTTCTGTAACTGGATAACCAGCACCGAAAACCGTCTTTACATTGGATGGTTTGGCGTTTTGATGATCCCTACCTTATTGACCGCAACTTCTGTATTTATTATCGCCTTCATTGCTGCCCCTCCAGTAGATATTGATGGTATTCGTGAACCTGTTTCTGGATCTCTACTTTACGGAAACAATATTATTTCGGGTGCCATTATTCCTACTTCTGCAGCTATAGGTTTGCATTTTTACCCGAAGCAGCATCTGTTGATGAATGGTTATACAATGGTGGTCCTTATGAACTAATCGTTCTACACTTCTTACTTGGTGTAGCTTGTTACATGGGTCGTGAGTGGGAGCTTAGTTTCCGTCTGGGTATGCGACCTTGGATTGCTGTTGCATATTCAGCTCCTGTTGCAGCTGCGACTGCTGTTTTCTTGATCTACCCAATTGGTCAAGGAAGAAAACATTGAATAATCAAGAATTTGTCTTAATTTCCAGCCAGACTGAAACGAAGACAGCTCGTATGTACAGATGATTAAGCTGATGCAGACAAACACGTGTCCACTTGTTCAGTGACATGACAGGTTAAAAAGAGTATACAAGAATGGGTGGTGTCAGCAACGGTGGCCAACGTTAGGTGGTGGCAACAATCAACGTTCAGTTATCAACGTTTTAAGAGTGACCTATTTATAATTTGAGTTGACCGTTTTCGACCGACATAACTTAATATAATTTTTGATACTCGAATCAACCCATTTACTGCAAGGCTTCGTTAAAATGAAAATAGAGGTGGCTAAAGACATCAAAACTTTATTTGACTATCATATTATAAGTCCCTAAAATCCTCCACTTGATACATACCGACCCAAAAAAACAAACAAAGTAGTAGGCAACAGTTCACGAGTTAACTCGTGTTATAATATGGGTGTTAGGTTCTCGGTTCCCAAGGGTTGAGCTAATTAGTTACAGGCCGATTCAGGCTAATCCCTGTCAGCGATCATTAAAGACCCGTGGAACCAATTGAGATTAAAATTCTTAATTAATAACCTACATTTTTTAGAAGTTGTATCCAAATGATACCAGACTAAAGTTCCCTACCTTCGGTTCATCGCCTAATCATGTAATAGATTTGACTGCCAATTTAACTAAAAGCTGCTTTTTCTTCATTTGATTCATCTGCATAAAACAGTATGCACAATTCGAGCTAACTTCGATTCACTATTATTTTCATTTAATAAGTTATTACTAGCTACTTGGATCGGATGAAGCCTAGCCGCTAATCACTGTTTTAATTCAACCAATTCTCAAATTGTTTTAAGGAGCACATGCCCCAAACTGTTTACATAAAATGATAGGTTTTGAAAACAAGTATATATATGAAAATTTTAAATAAGTAACATCAGCAGCAGTCAGTCAGTCATTTACCTTTCCTCCTCTTCCTCCTTGGAGTTTGGGGTACAGGTTTCTCAAAACCACAACCTCGAATCCTCCCGCCTAACTCTTCTAGAGCCTGATCTGAGTAACTGTTTAGTCCTGACCCCCATGAAGGATCACTGGTGGTGTTGTGCAGATCAATGGACCTGACTGTACCTTTGTAAATCTCAAACCTCTTCTGCTTCTCTTCCGGAGTGCCGTCGTATGATCTGCCATATTCGATGGCCCATTTCTCGAACATAGCCTTCACTTCATCGTCTGTGCGCATGCTGCATGTAGGTGTAGGGTACGTCAAACCCGGTACGACCTTTCATTTATTACATAATATATTATGTTTATTACATTATTGTTATTATCTACTAATTAGGCCCACTGGGCTGGGGATTTGTGGAGGTAACCCCTAACCAGGCCTAGCCCAATAAAGGTTAGGGTTCATGATGGTAGCCATGAAGTCCCTATATAAGGAGCCTTTATCATACATTGAAAGGACCTTCTCTTGGACCCTTGGCTCCCACATATTTTTGTGTCTGTAAACAATAGTTCATTCTCTTAGCAGTCACCTCCACTCCCCCACTTTTATATAGCAGATCTGAGCAACCGGAGAAGAATATCAAGGCGGTGGTTCGTTCATATTGAAGACCGGGGAAACTTGGACATGGATCCGACCCGGATCCATTTCATGTTTCTTCACTGCATGGGCTGTCCTTGTAAACTAACATTACGTACTCATATATAGCCAGTTAATTAGTTACACACAATATAAAATAGAATATATATATATATAGAGAGAGATAGCAAAGTTGTAATAAGAAGTAGATTTTTCCTAAGAAGTGTAGAAAGTGTGTTTTCACCATTATATATAATAAAACACACCGCACAATAAACACACTGCAACTAAAATAAAACACACCGCAGAATAAACACACTTTTCATATCCACCGTCAGATCAACATATCTAACGCACCAGATTACTTCTTACACTTCTTAGACACACTCGACTTTTTATTTTAACCCCACCCTATATATATATATATATATATATACACACACACACTAGCTTTTATCCCACGTGTTACGTGGGTTACTTTTAGTTTTTTTTTTAATTATTGTGAATATATATTTTCATGTATGATGTGTTTAGGTATTAAAATCGTTTGGATGTTTTTATCGAATTATCAAAGTAAAAAAAAATAAAAAAGAAATTAATACGATGGTATTAAAATTAAGCTACATGAATGTATAAAGTATGTTATGTTTTTTTATGTGGATTTAAAGTTTGGTTCGTTTGTTGTATTTACCTTTGTATGAGTTGTAACTAACATTTGGAGATAAATAGGCTATTTTTCTATAATTTGTTTGCCAATTTCATTTTTAAATCACTTCTTTTATTGATTCTGAATAAAATTTCGTCTTTCTTTATTGTTAATTTCAGCTTCTTCGGTTGTTAACAGTGTTTTAAAAACCAGTTCAAACCGGCTGGTTGAACCGGTTAAACCGGATTTCACACCCTAGGCCGATATTTTGAGTCCGTATTAATGACTGGTTTGCTAGAGCATCGTACCGGCGGTTTTTGTCTAAAATACCGGTTTTTACCGGCAAACCGGTTTTAAGCCCAATAAATTTTTATATGTGAGGCCCATTTTTTTTCAAAAATACTTTTAACCCAATAATTAACATTCAAACGTGTAAAATTTATGACTATTTTTTTAAAACTTTGCTTTTGCATTATTTTTCTAATATGAATTAACTTTTAAATTATTTTTTGTTATAAGAATCATTTATTTTTGGGTTATTTTTGGATTAAAGTTACATTAATAGAAAATTATAAGATAAACTATTCAACCGGTTGAACTTCCCCCGGTTTCAACCGGTTGTACAATTTTTTAGTTCAATCCATTACAAATAAAATACCGGTTTTTAAAACATTGGTTGTTAATGGAATTCTATATGTATACTCAAATCATTCGGATTTGTTTCATTGTAATCATTTTTATTCCAATTTTAATAGCCCTAAAGGTTTTATAGATTTCTTGATTGAATTGACATTTAATGAGATATTTTTAAAAAATGCGCTTTATATTGGACAACATCACATAAAATCAATAAAGCATATATTGAATGGAATAAATAACAAAAAATGAAAATACTTGTATTAGTATCTAATAAAGAATTTGAGATAAACCAAAATTACTAATACTCATTAATTAGTATTGTTCAACTTTTTTCCTAATCACTAACTTGTGATTTATGATGTGACCCACCCCATTACCGGAAGCTTATAATTGGGTCAGGAATTATAGGCGACCAAACAAAAATATCATCTATGTCTTATCAGTAACTTTCTCAATATTATTATATATGATCTAGTGTGAATAAGAAAACAAAATGATCTTTTCTATTACACAAATTAAACCATACATAAGAAAATGAACACGAAGAAGAAAACCTCGTTCGTTTAACTGCTCAACCAATTTAAGATTAAAAAAACCTAAATCGGCTCGATTTATTTAAAAAAGGGGGACAAAATTTGCAAAACAAACGTATATCCAAAACATGCATCATCTTCAGCATATTCTGATCCATGAAAATGTGATGAATGGAACGGTGGCTTCAAATCTTGCATAGCTAGTATAAAATAAGAGAACCATATAGGGAATATTACTTGTGGTCTAACTTCAGCAGCATCAGGCTTGTCATGGTTCATCCAACAGCTTAAATTATGAATTTGTGATATAAGTTATATGACAAAATGCTAAAATACCATTTTTTAAATTAAATGAAAAATTAATAATGAAAACCTTAGTGCGTTGATCTCACTAAACTCTAATCGCAGCCCACTATTTGTGCAGAAGTAGATCTTCATGTTTTCATTAAAGAAGTCAAAACGGGTTGCAAAGGTTGAAAGACATTTCAACCCATTTTTTTAGCGAAGTTTAACATGAACCATATGAGTTAATGCTTAAAATAGTCTGTTTCAGACTCTAATTCATTCTTTTGAGTAACTAACGTTAACTAACAAAAAGATATACACCCAAAGTTTCAGGTCGAAATTCATTGTTTTGGGTTTTTTTAACCCAAAATTATCTAGCCCAAATGGCAAAGATGAGAAACTAAACCAAAACCATTATTGAAAACTAAAATCTGAAATCTTGGTTTTTGGTTCGCTTTGAGCCCAAATCAACACAAATGGCCCCTGCGTACCCAAAATGATGGAATTAAAATGGACCCTTTTAATAAAATGGGTTTAAATAACAACCTATGCACTTGATCATACTTACTCCCTATTATGAGATATGACTCCTGACTTGATTCGTATTGCCTCACTGAAATCTTAAACCACACGGAACTCGACCCATACCGGCTGTGAATTCTCGTTTAGCTACATCTACAAAGGAGATAACAAAATTAGGTAAATAATATAAACTCCAATTTAAATATTTATATGTATTACCTGATACAAGATTCCAGCCTCGGATAGAGCAAGAACTGTATGTTTGACCAAGAACATAGAAACTGCATGACCTGCTTGTAATGTCAATTCATGAGGTGCAATCACTCACTAAGTTCCATCATGAGGTGCAATAACTTGTTCCAGTTGTGCGACTATGTTTTGTGATTGCTAGTGCAGTAAGTGGTGGTGTATTAATTGGGTCTGGTTGGTTGGTGAGGGTTCATACAAAGAAAGGAAAATCAAGTTATATATAATATAGTGTGCTAACAATGATTATATAATGCCTTTGTTAATAGGATTACCTGTGCTGCAATTCAGTGTTTGGGTGTTTATTGATTTTGCTGCCTTCGTGAAGTATTTCATCTATAGAAATTTTGTTAGTAATATTAGATTAGTATACGTTGATTCACAATTTCAGGTTGTCATTTGCAGTAAATTTTTTTTTACCTGGCGGGTCATGCAGCTTCCTTGTAGTCAGTTTCCTTGCTTTATATACGTTATATTTTGTATTCCAGTTTAGAAATAAGGAATCTGTAATCGAGATGTGTTAATATGATGATAAAAATAAATGGACACGAGAATCTTCAGCGGTAAACATTTACTATATATCATAATTCACATTTTAAATCAAGACATTATTTACGAATACCTTAATTAAAATTTGAATTAATAGAAATAAATATTACTAATAACCTAGCCATTACATCGGAAATTTTTGCATGCGTTTAATGTCCTCTGTCCTCTAAGCTAACCTGTACTGAAAGTCAAGGACTATCTTAAATTTCCAGTATCTGATAATTCTATAAATTACCAAATCACAGCTACTAAAAGCATTTAAAAAAGCAAAAAAAACATCTAACTTTGACACCAAATTGCATTGAAATGAATGTCAAGCATAGATTTAATAAAAACTAAGTTCGTCATAAAACCAGACCAAAAGAAACGAACTGATCAGAAGATGATTGTTCTAACACATTAGCCACTCCCATCGAGGGTCGAAAGAGCTTTGAAAGAGCTATGTCTGTTATTGCTTGTAAATGGGCATATTATAGCTTGTTTTAAAATGGATCTTCAACAATACTTAAACAACATAGGTAACCTATAAACTACTAAAAATTATAAACTCAATCTTCGCATAAGCCTAACTATGGCTAATCCCCTACTCAATTAAAGCATAAGTCATAAAAAAATAAAAATATAAAAAGCAAATTACCAACCCTAATGAACTAATCATCGCATAAGCATAATATACTCCCTCTTAATCGATAAAGGCATATGACGAAAAACACAAATTACTTACAAATCATTAAAAACCATAGACCCACAAACCTAACAAACTAATCATCTCATAAGCATAATACAATCCATATCCGATAAAAGTATATACATGATCAATTACAGTAAAACCAACAACTAGAACGGAGACTAATATTGTACACGCCGTAAGACCTGGTTAGTAAGTTAATCGTGCAACCACATGATAGCTTCATAGACCAGTTAAGTTGTTGTAATTGTAGATTGTGCAATAAAAGAATATGTTACTCATTCCCGTTGATTTGAAAATGTGGATGATTCGGACGAATTCTGGTATCAATTATAACCATTTTAACTTTTTCCCATGTCATGTCGATGATTTGGAACAAAGTGAATATGCTCCAAAAAAATAATGTAACGTGTGATCTGTGAATGGGAATTATAATAGAACTTCATAAATTGATTAGCATTATCAATTAGCAAGTAATCAAAAATCTACTATTTAAATCAAATGAATTTTACATCACACAAAAGCTCTCTACTTCATTCAATGGCCTCATTATCCTAATTCCTAAAGCCCTACAAACCACAATCAATCTTTAATACATAGCAGAGCATATTATCATAATATCAAAGATATCCTTTTTTTTTTTTCAAAACATATAACAAAGTAATCTAGGGTTTGAATTTGGGGTAAACAAACCTTTGAAGAGATCTCTGATCGGCCGACGAAGTGATGCATAAAAAACAGTCGCCATCTCGCTCTGAAAATAATATTATACAGACGGCGTTGAGATGGATGAATTATTGGTGGCTAGGGTTTTAGGAGAAGGTGGAATCGGGGTAGTTGTGAGGATGGATGATGGAAATTAGGGTTACATGAATATGTTATAACCCGTTTGATCTTATGGTTTTTTTTACCCTCGAAAATTTTGAAAACGGGTTAAATGAATTAAAAATAAAGCAATCTGGTGGCTATAGAAGGATGGAGGAGCAATATGAGAGTGACACCTAAGATTTAATAGTAGACAATTATATAGATAGTTAGATTAGATATAATCGATTAGCTAATAGTTACACATGGACATATTGATACCTTTTAATTGGATAGATGGGATTATTGGAGCGAAGCATTGGAATCTAGGCAGTGGAAGTGATTTCTTCCATAGCAGGGCGGCCATTATCTATTTCTATTAGTTAGTTAGGTTTTCTTTGACATTACAACATAATAATCAATATTATTTAGCGCCTTGGAGATAGATGACCAGTACGTCTAATTAGGGTTTCTTGGATTTCCTTCACATTTACATCATTTTTTTTTCTTTTATTGATTAATTATCGAAAATTATACCACTGTATAACCAATGGTCCCGGCCTTTGTTTGAATATGTATAACCCTCGGTTGGGCAAAAGTGAAATTGCACTAATTTTGACGTTATTTTACTAATCTCGTGAAAATAACGTTAAAAGTGACGGACGGTTAATCAGGCATCATGTAGTGGCGTTGATAGCTGAAAGATAAGGGTACATGCACCGATCAGCCGGTGTCCCGATGATTGAGTGCTATGTGCCTTATGTCTAGGGCTTGATGCAAAACTACTATCGAGCCGGGGGTCTCACCGAAAGCAGCCTCTCTATCCCTATGGGGTAGAGGTAAGACTGCCTACATCTTACCCTCCTCAGACCCTACCATAGCTTTGCTATTGGTGGGATATACTTAGTACGATGATGATGATGATGTTTAAACATTGCTATAACATCATTTACCTATAATGCGTTCCCAACGACGTCACCAATTTGGTTACACGTGTCTCCAAGCCCATCCTTAATGTTGAATTATCTTTTTTTTTTTTTCAAATTCTCATGTTATTCACATTGATGCTGAATTTGAATGCTTAAGAACCACAAAAGATATTCATAATATCTGACCATGTCGCAATTCTGATGTAGAACATACATATTTCCTTACAATAACTCCTTACAATACATTATCTCAACCAGTCATCCAACTTTAACCATAACCGAATTGAACCTCCAACTCGTTGGAGGTCCAAAGTTGCAATAATTCATCTTTAGCAAGCCAAATTAAGAACCAAAATTCAATATCTAACAACGAATAAAAGGGGCCACCATGATATTTATTGGAAAAATGACAAAATTGTCCTTTTTAACCATGGTAATCTCCAAAATGTAAAAAGAATGACATGAACACATTTGTGAGATCATTAAAAGAAAAACTGACTTTTGATCATGCTTTATTACCCTATAAGAACTTGTGGTGTACGCTTTCTTCATGATATTACCTTTCTGTCCTTTTGAGTATAGCCCTGTTTGATTAGAGTTTGTGCTTCCAAGTTGCTGCACATCCTTTTGTTGCATTTATCCAATTGAAGTTTGGATGCTCGCACATGTAAGTCTTCTAAGCTTAGATATTATCATGCCACATGTAGCCCATAAACACCCAATCTGCCTTAAGTGCAACAGAAGCCTAGCAACAATGGCTGCACCATAGTCAAAACCAGCCTCAACAGTTTTACTATGGACCCACATAACCGCATCTTGTCAAGCGAACGTCTTTGCTCTAAATTATGCATAATATTAAAACCAATAAATAAACTAAACATAAAATTAAAAGAGAACTAAAAGATGAATTAATCTTATAAAATAGTTCATAGTGAACCTACCTATGTGGTTTGTATACGCGTCAGTTTGTGTTGCGAACTGAGTGTTACTGATAGGCGATTACTTACTCTTAACATGTAAATTAGCATATTTTTTTAAAATGTGTAATGTAGTGTTATGGTTATGATACTAATATGTTCAAAGTATGCATGTTTGTAATTCAATTTCAATATATGCAGTTTTGGTGAACGTATCTATTTAAATGCAAGTGACATTCGAATATATGTGTTTGACTTTTGAAGCATAACAAACCTAAAGAAATAGAGATTTAATATGTCGTTTGACTTTTGATAGTCACACTTTTTAAAAATGACCATTTAATATGTAAAGTTGTTAATGTGCATTACAAATTGCAAAACTTTCGACCAAAACGCTTTTTATGGCAATTGCAACAAAATTTATTATTATGTCATTTCTAGTCATTTTATCTTATTAGTTAATTCAATAAGGAACCCATCCAAACATCATATTCTATCAGTGGTACTCATTTTTTTTATCTTGAATTTGCTCCTAAAGACAATACATGCCGACTTTTTATACCCATTTGATATTTTATTGCTTCAACTACAACAACCAAATCAACATTCTATACCATTTTGATACTTTGACTTTTAACAGTAAAAAATGAAGACATTTTTTTTTGAAAAGTTGACGGTTTGACTTTTAATAGTCAACAATGAACACAATTTAAACCGATGAATCCCAAATTATATTAATTAACCTGTTGTCTCTTTTAACCGTAATTGAATAAAGGAACTAAGCCGAAACACCCGACCCAAACTCAGTTATTGAGCCCGACCCATCTAAAACAAAATTTTAGCATTCCATGTTATGCTATTGTAGATCTTTAGACTTGTATAATAGCTGTTTATGTTTACTCAATTCAACATGCGTGAATATAAATGTACATATATGATATATGTGTATGCACATACATGTATATCATAAAGTTTATAAAGACGATTTCTAGATAGTTTACCTTCATATTAGCGTGTCGAAGAAAGGCCGATAATAAACCGTGCACAACGCCAAACAAATCACATCAAATCAAAGCCCTACAAACCACAATCAATCTTTAAGACAAAACATATTATCATATCAAGATAAGTGAACCTTGATAATCGATTTAAAGGCATTATTACAGTTGTTGCTTTTATAGATTCCATGATCTGTATAACCACTTCAGATATGTATCATTAAAACGGATGAGAAAATATTTTAGTTTAAAGCCTCAACATGTAATTCACTAAATTGGTAATTTTGCTGGTATATTTTGTTGTTATTTGAGTTAAATATAGTGTGTGATAGTAGTGTGCACAAAGGTCATCTTAGTTGATGATATAATAACAGCATTGAGGGTTTAAGCTAACAGAAACCATCACATGTGCTTTAAAGAAAAAAGTACTCACCAACACAAATGTCATGTCCTTATAAAAGTCTATGTGTTCATCTCTACATTCAAGTGAAAATAGAAACTCAGTCATGGGCTCATGGCATAACATGTATCAAATTAATCCAAAAGCATAAAGTTTATGAAGATATAAATTAATGGATTCACATAGTTACCAATCTTTTAAGTTATAATCTACATGATAACTTTAAACATCAGTGATCGATATGAATAACTTAATAACATACAACCATTTACACCTGTGTTTTCATATTCTTATAACATAGATAATCGGTTAAACATAACCACACAAAACTTTTAACAACATAAACATTACCATGGTGAATAAAACTAATGAAACATAGACATATTGAAAACAACATAACACAGATCCATATTTGTATGTAGACGATGGACAGGTGGAGACAAAAACTAAAGTTTAAAGCAAAATAATTATAGTCACCTTATTAGCAAACAAAACTAATAGAAATCAACAATGATATGATTGAACACGATGTCGTGAAAATGAATTGGCGTTAACAGAGGATTGATTAATGAAATCCAATCAATTTAGGGTTCATAACGAAGCGATAAAGTGCACAACCATTGTTTCCACTATAATAATACAACATGTTTTGAGTTACAAAGGTATTCACTATCAAATTGAACTATTTGCAGACACGAAAGAATACTGCCTAGTGCCTAATTTGTTTATTATTAAGTGACATAATCATTTTTAATAAGAAATCCCGTAACGCACTTAACAATTTACATATTGGGCATCTAGTATGATCAAATATGATTAAATTAGTAAGATCAAATACTTAACTAAAGCAACATCCATCAATTAACTTCAGTGTCATATCATTATAATTTACAAAATTAAGTTAAACGAGATCTATACGGATACCCTAGAACGCGGTTTGAAAATTACCTTTGATGGGTGTCTTCTTCATCGGGCATCTCGACATACCCTTCAAGAAATACTCGATTTTTCTTCTTTCTCGGGATCTAGGGTTTCCATATGTTTGCATCATTGAACGATCTGTTTGAAGAATTAAGATATGGGTATTGCGATTCTTGAAATTGGGGTTCAGAATTGTTGATTTTGATTCGTGATAAGAGGTTTCCATGTTATTGGATCAAGTGAGTGATGAATCAGAGAAGAAATGATGAACGTGGAAAGGGTATACAAATATGGGTTGAAAGTTTGATGATTATGGAAGTTTATAGGTTGAACAACGTTTTTAGGTTTATGTATCGTCTGTAGGTATGATTTGAGATATTATAACACGGGTCAAACCGGGTTAAATCAATGAGAATTCTGTTCAGAAATTAAGCAATATGGTAGCTCTAGAGGGGGTGGGGAGCAATGTGAAAGTGACACATAGGATTTTATGGTAGACAATTATATAGATAGTTAGACTAGTTTTTATCCTCGTTATATATTTTTTAAATTTTAATTTAATTTATTGTAAAAATTTTAATAATGTACTTGGAATTTGATAATGAAAAGGTTTCACAGATAAATGAGATGTCATAACTCGATTTAAAAACTATCTAGGTTTGATGAGACCATGACTTGTTTAATTTTTTTTTACCATAAAATTGTTTATTAATTATGAAGAATATATTTTTCAAAAAAAAAAGGATATAAATTTTTAGTATATCCTCACTTTATAGGGGTTTTCATATCAATTATTTGGTGACATTAATTTTTAATTTAATAATATATTATAACTCGTTTAAGTGCTATCTGGGTTTTGTGAGACCCATACACGTGAATTCGGGTTAAATGGATGAGAAACATTCATTTACAAATAAAACAATATGATGGCTTGAGATTATTTAGGAATGTTTCGTTTATACATGTTTAAGATGTTAAAGCACCTACAACAAGGCATTTTTCCTTACGTCCGGGTAAGGTGGCCACCGAGCTGATGAGGAATCCATAGACTTCATTGTTGTGGAGGTGAAGTTCGACTGGCCGGGAGGCCTGCATTTTCAGATGATGCACGATAGAGGTGTTTATCGGAGCGGATAACAGATTTTTCGGATTGGAAAATAAGGACCCCATCTAAAATCCAATCTGATTCAAATTAGGAGGTTCCCACATGATCTGAATATCTTGAATTCAATTCGGATCGGATTCGCATAAAATCCAAATAATCCGAATATAACATAATAAAATTTTTTTCTTAGATTTTGGTCTTTATCATTTTTTACACGTTTAGAGTCTCAATCAATGTTTTCAGACCCGGTCTGGACGTCGACAAACGCCTTACTCAGTTATCTTTTTCTTAAATGACCCAACCCGATTTATATACCGATTTGACCCGACCCGAATTACCGAAGTGGACCGAAAAAAAATTATATATCCATAGTTAATTGAGTACTGGTCCAAAAAAATCTGACCCATGTAAGAAAAAATCCTTGATCCCTGTAAGAAAAAATCCTTGATCCGTCATTGCATATATGTATCATAAAATTATGACTCTTCATATACTTAACTCCCTCTTTGTTAATTATATATATTTATTGTAATGAGCCTATTTGTATTCCATATTGTTACATCAATAAGATTCAATCTTATTTCTCTCTATCATCTCGTTATTTCTATATATAGATTTTGCTAATAGGTCGTCGTTTCATAACACGTTATCAGCACGAGTCTCTATCGTCGGTTAGTTTCTCTTAATTGATCGAGCAAGTCGCTACCAACAACTATACCACCACTGTGGCCATCGTCCTTTCTTTCCTTGCCACATAGATTGCTGCAACATAGTTTTGTAACTACGGTACGCACCAATATATTTAATGATCATTGATAAATTGACTATTTTTATGCATCTTATAAGCATCTTGAGTTTTTTTCCCCTCACAATACGTATTCTTATAAAGAATTAATATGGCACAGTTTTTCAACCTACGTCATTCAAATATTATGAAACATTAAAATATGAATAGATTATGTTTTTCATATGGAGATTCATAGTTTGGCAAATTTTTGTATAATCTCTAGTGGCACATCGCCACATCTGTAAATCTACGATGGGTTTTAAAGAATATGAAACGTTGGATAAGATATTGAATCCAAATTAGTTTGATCAATAGTTGTGAAATTATTACAAATTAAGTAAATATAATAAATAAAGAGGGTTTTAAAAACGAACCGTGTGAAGGGTTTACTACCCATCAAAGTCCAACACATTTGTTTTGATTCATAGATATTTCACTAGAATTAAATTAACGTTTCCGCTTTATTTTAAAGATATATTTAGTGCTTTTTTTTAGAAAATAAATAGTATCTACTTATGTTTTAGTTCTACTACTATTCAATTAACATGTTTAGTCTTGTCTGCTTTTGTTGTCTCATCATACTATTTGAAGATGAAAATTTTTTTCTTTATTAAAATTAATTTAGTCATTTAATGATGATTATTTTATAGATGAATTCTTTTGAGTTATACCAATAATAAAGGTTAAATTCTCTGTTAATTTTAGAGTGTGAGACAACTCAGTTTTCCTCTAATCACAAATCAATTTTCTACATGAAAGGTTTAGATCTTTGTCTAATGTCAGACTCATTCGAATTCATATTAAGAAGTTTTGATTGTAAATAAAATTAGAAATATGCAACCTCAATCATAAAACATGTCATGTCGTAAATGAACTGACTTGGTGATCACAACTTGATTTGGAAAATGGATATTCAATAATAATATATAGGTTTTGAAACATATTATCCCACTTTCGTTTGCAATTTATCTAGTTAATGTTCACTAATTATGAAATCAATTTTCGTAATTAATCCATCATAATAATTGTAATAATTTTACTCAACATGTCATTTCGTTGATACGTTGTTATGATTTGTTACAAAAAAGAGTTAAATATGAGTAGAATAAATTGATTTTTGTTTTTCTTTTGCAACCAATTATAACATAAAGATAATGGTATTGATTTGATATATTAATCTATAAGTTACAATTAGCCATGATTGGATGTTTTAATTTATGAGTTGTAGCAATGTTAAAAAAATAATAGATTCTTCAACAACATTGATAATATTATAATTCATGATTTGTAACATAATTTATTTTATGATGTTTTAAGACCATTTACGATTATTATTTTTATTTAAAGCTTGACATGGATCTTCCAACTCCATTAATAATATTTATATATTGCTTTTATGAAGAAGTTTACTTCATGATGTTTTAAAACTTTTGAAGACCATTTTGTTTAATGGCTTGATATTACCAACATGTTTATGGCGATAATTTGTTTTTGGTGCTAATATATTTGTTTAAGTGTTATTTTAATGAGCGTTAATTATATTCAATTATCATAATTATCATATAGAGCACATGATGCATTCTAATAATGGATAATGGTTATGTACTTGAATTATGCTACTATGGCTACCACATAGTACTATAATGTGACACATAAGAAACTTAAAGAAAAGTTGTATGCTTTTGTTTATCAAAATTTATTTAATCTTGCAAACACTTATTGTTAGTATCATTATATATGAGTTATTGGTTTACATATGTCATGCATTAAGTATTTTTATGGAATACTTAATAGAAAAATAAAGAAATTTAAATTTAGAGAATGATGCCTCCTGATTTTGCAAACGGCGCTTAAAGCTTTTTAAATTTTATCACTTTACTATGTGGTATATGTCTTCTAAATGCTATGAGGTATTTATGGTCATAACAGGAACGAATAAAAGACTAAAGTTATGCATTATTGTCATTCTCATCAAAAGATTATAAACTCATTTGAGTTACGGAAACGTACATTTATAATATAACACTTATTGTGTCAAACTCCCTAAATCTTATGGATGCAAAATAAGCATTACTCAATCACAATTACTTCTCAATTGCCAATATTAGATTAGAGTATTATTTATGTAAATGTTGAATAATACAATTTTCATTTATCATACCTCATATATTCTCATGAAGTGACATTGTTATTAGAAGAAGAGAAAAAAATGTTTGAAATAACCATAGCATATTCATTCCCTGAAGTGAATGTGATGCTGAGATAACCGGGTTAATGGTGATCATGATAATAATGAGATCGACTAGACTAGTGGTGATCATGATAATAATGAGATCAACCGGATTAGTGGTGATTGTAATGACGCCCATGATAATAATGAGATTAGCTGAATCAATTCTAAAGTGGCCACAAGTGGTACACTAAAGGAGTGATCAGGATTATATAATGTGAAAAGGTGCTAGCATGAATTTTCGATACACTATATTCTTCTATTTATGTCTTGTATTTAACAAACGCGAGTGAATGTAAGCATATATGATCACAAACCAAATGTTTGTGGATCACGGATATTTAGCAAATTGGCATGACTGGTTAAGACCATTTCGAGTCATTGATGATGTGAAAATAATGAAGAACCAGAAGATTCTTCATGGTAATTAAGCATACGATGTTTGCTCTCAAAGGGAAGTCAACTATTAACTAACTAAGTTGGGTGTAAATCTCTAATATTCTATGGAAATTCTAAACTGTTATGTATATCCCGACATGAAACCATTTAGTGTTTTAAAATTGATGCATCGTCTAAATGGTTACAAATTTGCAACATGAAGTTTGCATGACTTGTGGCTTAGCAAATAAGATGGAAAGCACATTATTCCATATCATTTTGAATGAGGTGATATTAATTCACATTTTAGTAATGATTGTTGGAATATTGACTTCATGACATGAATGTTGTTACAAAAATTGTTTATGTCGAATACGAAAAACGAACGTCTACAGTTGATTACAATTCCAATAATCACGAGAGCAAAAGTTCTTATTAGTATGTTGAAACATGTGTTTTACATAACGTAATTTTAACACACCAGACCAATAAGTTATACTACTCCTTCCCATTACAATTGGTTTCGATTTGTAACAAAATACTTCCTATATATAGTTATTTTAACGTGCGGTGTATGTTGCAATTACTCGACCACAATGCACAAAGATGAGACGTCAAAGAAGACCGGGATTGTATGTTATTTATGAATAAACAATGACGAATAATTTCTTATAACCATTAAAGGCAGGATTTTCTTATAACTCAATTGATTGGCGTTTCATTATAAACGAATCAATATTCCCAACATGATGGGGTGATAATAAGCAATTGTAGAATAAAATAAAAGGTTGGAATGAATTGTCATTATGTTATATTGATCATCAAACTTAAAACTTCAAACAACAATTCATTTACTAACATTGTGAATTAACCGCTCGTTGCATCCACCAACCTAAATAAAGTGACTAGCCAACTCACATGTACCAACTGCTAGTGCTACAATTAAAATTAATGTCTCGGAAGGACAACTATACATTAGTGATGAGTCTATGGCATGCCTGAAGCGTGGTAGACTGTTCGGTTCTAAAAATAAAAATCCTTGACATTGGAGCAACTAATAAAAATGGTCAAGTCGAGGTATAATAAAAGGGTTTCCCGAAGAGACATTAAACATGATAGTTCCAATATAACCTAAGGTACCTGAATAAAGAGATCTCAATAAATTATATCATATTTGAAAATACATGGAACTGACACAAAATCGACGTCGTTGATAATTTTGTAAACAATGCGGTGCTTGAAGTTATATAATGATGAGGATCAAGACTTAAAATCTATCTATAAATGAAAACACGGAAATGATTGGCCAAAGTGGAAATACGCAAATAAGGAAAAACTGAATGCTATAAACAACAAAAGGTTTTTGGACCATTAGTCTGTACAACTGAAGTGGTAAAATGTATAAGATGCAAACAGGTGTTATATGTGAATTATGAAAATTCAATTAAGTGATATAAGAAAAATTGGTGGCACAGTGATTTTGCAAGATCTATGACTGATATTGAGGAGACGTGTTCTCTGATAGTGGAGACAATGATTATGAAAGTTTACATTAAAGTCTTTAAATGATTTGAATTATCAAATCATGCATATTAAGTTCTCAAGAACATTATGAGTGCTACATACAGATTCATATTTGAATACATTATGATCATTCGATATGTTGATATAAACGGAACTCTTGAACATTATATAGTATATGTACCAAAACCCTTAAAAGGAGTATGCACACACATCATTTGATCAACTTGGAAACAAACCCCTAGTGGGTTGTAAATGCATGAAACATTTATATCAAAAGAGTAAACTGCGGTTTTCGTCCCTGTGGTTTGTCCAAATCTGTGGTTTTAGTCCAATAGTTTCAAATTTGCGATTTTCGTCCTTGTGGTTTCATTTCACTTGCAATTAAACCCAAATTCATTAACCCCGTTGAATCTGGTCGTTAAACACATCAGCGTGCCCCTCACGTGAGGGGCAGTTTTGTTCTCTTTTTCTTCAAATAAACCCCAATCCTAATTCGCAAACCCCTCACGTGAGAGGCTGGGGTGTATTTGGGAAAAAAAAGTACAAAACTGCCACTCACGTGAAGAGCACGCTGACGGGTTTAACGACCAGACTTAACGAGATTAGTGAATTTGGGTTTAATTGCAAGTGAAATGAAACCACGGGGACGAAAATCGCAAATTTGAAACTATTGGACTAAAACCGTAGATTTGGACAAACCATAGGGACGAAAACCGCAGTTCACTCATATCAAAACCTCATTAACGTATTCTATAAAGTTAACAAAATGCATATGAACTAGAATAGTTCAGTCGTATGTGGTATAAATTAGGAATGTTCCGATAAAGAGAAACATTATAAGTTTGATATAATTAGCCATATTTTCACTCTTAAAAGTTTAATATAATCACAGTTTATAGTGATGATGTACACATCATCGAGAGAAACTTCCGAGCTTTTGAAGAGAGAATTTTGAAAAACAATGAAACAATGTAATTATTACTTGATCTGTAATTCGAGTATATATGTACTCATATCAATCATCTAACCACATCTATGTAAGGCACCGTTACTGGTGCCCTACGTTGGTCGTTGGATTTACTCATATGCACAGTTCTTAATATCAGAGTTAATGAAAACATTCGTGAAATATTCATAAAACATTACACATTAATCCATAACTTTGTCTTTTCAAGCATATTGTCTTTTAAATCAAAAACATAATTTATAAAACGTCTTAAGTCTTCAGATGCCAACCTCTTATTCATTTGCCACGTGTTCCCCTCAAGCGAGCTGCTTCATTATACTCACCTGTGTGCATACTAAAATTCAGCTACGCTAAGTGAGTTCTAGTTAATCAAATAACTTACTTTACGTACACATATACGTGCCCGAAGGTACGCATTACATACTTAACCTGTTCATCATTCTTCCATATACATTCATAACTAACCTTACATTATAAAAAGCATTTCGCCCTACATACCTCGGATATTATTAGGGTTCGGTACCCTCCATACTCAGATATTATTAGGGTCCGGTCTCCCTTCTTCCTTGGAGATTATTAAGGTCCGGTACCCTCCATTCTCGGATATTATTAGGGTCCGGTACCCTCCATCCTCGGATATTATTAGGGTCCGGTCTCCCTTTCTTCCCTACTATCATGCCATACCTTTCTATATATATAATTGTAAGTTTCATACGTACATGCAACATTCATACATATCATCAAACCATCACCGGGCAATGCATGCAATATCCGAAGATAATTTACGAACCGACAAGCTTTCATTCACAATTAAGATATACGTAAATAACATACAAATCATACATGGCATACACTTACCATTTAAGATAAGTGAATTAACTATCACATCGAGTATGCACACAGCCCCGAAAACATAACAAGGAATGGGGCTAGAAACTCACCTGAATGCGGTTACGTTCACCATTTTTGGTTATTCCTTTCTTGAGCCGTGCACAACTAACTGTATAACAATTACACGTATCAATTTAACTATCACTACCCATATCACGTTTCTAGTTTAATTATTATCCTCAACGAACGGGGGTCCAGGAGCAGCGCCCCTGGCAGCGGGGTTCTAGGGGCGGCAGCCCCTAGCAGGGTCCAAGGGGCAGAGCCCCTGGCTGGGGTCGAGCTGCCAGGTCAGCTTGGAAAAATTTTATTTTCATTAACTGTCTTAACACATTTTCCATTAGGATTTTAAGTTATTATTTAATTTGCTAACTTACAAAGTTCGAGGGATTCTTTGCAATTAAACCATTCTTTTCTAAGTCCAGGGACCATTCTGTCATTTTATTAAACTTCTAGTTCGTTACTCAGTTCTTAACGAATTGGGTTCATAACGAATGAACCCATTCATTACTTCATAACGAACTGATTATTATAACGAATCTGTCTTCATGACGAATCAGACCTTATAACGAACTGGTCCTTATAACGAATTTGGACTTATTTGTTTGGTCTGGTTAACGAATTGAACTTCATAACGAATTGAACCCACCTTATAACAAACATACATTTATAACGAACTGCTTAACGAATTGGTCCCGTTCGATCCAGATCTGAGCTAGGGTGACCCCTAAGCTCATCTTTGGTCGGTTTATACCCGATTCCATGCAGATCTCGTGACTTTAATGGTTTAGGGTGTCGGCTCATCGTTTCGCGACTAGATCTAGTGGGTTTGGGTCCATACAATATCATATTTTCATTACCTCGGGTTGGATGCTTGGTTTTCCTTCTTGGTTCGGCTAAGAGAAAGAGAGAAACTAGAGAGAAATAGCTTAAGTGTGTGTTTTGGTTGGTGTATGTAATATGTGAAATAAATGAATTAATGGGTAATTATGGTTTATATATTATGGATCATAGGCTTAAGCCCATGGTGTTTTCTTATTTCCTTTTTAACCCAAGTCCATAACTCATATCTATATAACCCAACACAAGCCCGACTCATAATAACTCATAATTTATTTTATTAACTGAAACGAGAAAAATGGGATGTTACAATCTAGAAGAGGTTTAAACATTTAAGATGAACAATGCTCATCCTCTAATTACATTAAAGGTTTATCATATCTTATCAAAAATTAAAAATATCATTGGTTAGAAGTACCATTTTAAATGCATATGCGCATTCATGTGTCTTGCTAACTATATATGATTTTTGTATATTTATTTATATATATTGGCATGTGTCTTGTTCGGAGACATCAAAAAACATATATTTCAGGTATGAAATATATGATATTTATTTACCCATCAAAACAAGTTTGGTTAGTCTGGTTGATGCAGAGAAATAGAACATAACCATGGATTTAATGTATATGTTTATGAGATAAGCCAAGAAAAGTCTTCACGTGAAGATCATCCAACACTGTTCAACTTAAGGATTTAATTGTCAAGGGACCAAGAGGCAAATGATTGACTACAAGACTTTTGGGCAGATTTCACTGAAGATGATGTTTACGATTATAAATGATATATAAATCAGAGGGAGACAATACATGTTGCACTCTTTTTCCCTTAGCTATGGTTTTGTCCCAACGAGTTTTCCCAGTAAGGCTTTTAACGAGGAAACATAAACAAGCGTATTTCATCATGTGGATCGTCAAGGGGAGTGTTATGTATAATTATAATTAGAGTGACTCTCCACATATATGTATCATAATATTATGACTCTCCGTATACTTAACTCCCTCTTAGTTAATTATATATTTATTGTAATGCGTCTATTTGTATTCCATATTGTTACACCAATAAGATTCAATCTTATTTCTCTCTATCATCTCGTTATTTGTATATATAGATTTTGCTAATAGGTCGTCGTTTCTCAACATTATCTATGTTTTATACATTGTTTTGTAAATTTATATGATTTATGTTTGATCAATAAAGACATCAATGAAGCTTAGATAGTTGGCTCATGGGTAATTATTAAGGCTTCTATGTATGAAATGACCTAAATTCGAATCCCGGCATGCACATTTCATTTTGAATTTAATGAAAAAATGGGTTTCACCGGTTCACCCACCGCGTCAACCGGTCCGGGCCGACCGCCCACCTGCGAAACCGGCCGGGTTTTTCGAAATGGTCCAAATACACTGATCCGACCAGGTATAGGGATCGGGTCCCGATCCGATCGGCCGGGCCGGTTCAGGTTTCAAAACACTAGTTAAAATAAATATACAATTCCGGAAAATACAAATTAGTCTTGAGCATAAATTCAAAGTTCAAATTTCAAACAATAGTCTAATAAACATACAAAACCGAAAAATGCCAAAAAAAAACACGTTATTTATTCCGATTAAACGGATATTCTTATAATCTGATTTTTTATATTTCATACCGAATCCGAATTTTATTCGGATATATCGGTTTATTTGGGTTTCTGTTTCGTTTATGATTTCACTTTTATTTTTGTATTTAAGAATCCGTGAACACGGACACAAAAGGTGGGGGCACTCTCTCTCTCACTCACTCACTCACATATACACAAATATATATATATATATATATATATATATATATATATATATATATATATATATATATATATATATATAGTTGTAATAACTTTTTAATAGTGTTTATGAAATTTTGTTGTTATGAAAAAAATAAGTGTTTACTAGGAAAATTTGAAATCTAATATGATGTGATATTGTGTTAGGGGAAAGTGAATACGGTGCTATTAGACACCTAATCTTACACGTAAAACCAATCAAAACTACGTCATTTTGATTAAAAATCTCTTAACTCAATTTAAATTACTTCCATATTGATATGAAGATTCTTAAAATAGCATCCCCTCAATGTTGATTATTGTTTTCCTAGATGCACAACTCATTCTCCGACCATTTTCATCCTCATTCTTTTTAGAAAAGTAGATTACAAGTAGATTTCAAATAATTTACATGTCAATAAAAAGTTAGATTATTAAGGTGTAAAATTATGTTAAAGACGACTTTATTTCAACAAGAACAAAATTAAATGTTGTTAATATAAAATTGGTATATTTCTCTCATTTTCGTTTATCTTCAAACTCCCAAAAAATCATTAATAGCAATAACCAAATTACTATTATTGCGGACTTCTCTTATGAAAGCATGGAACTAGTGGCGGTGGATGGGTTACTTTGGGAACGATAGGTTTGAAACAAAAGATATGATATTGGGTGTTGGTTTAAGATTGAGGTGGAAGATGAGTGACATAATTTTGGAAATAGTAACATATAAATAAAAGAAAATAGTATGTGAATAATAATTTTTAATTGTATTAATCAAAACTACGTAGTTTTGATTGGGTTTTACGTGTAACGTTAGGCGTCTAACAACACCGTATTCACTTCCTCCCTTTAAATTAATGTGTATTTTGATCATTTTACACTCATTTAAGAGCATCATAACACAATGGGGGAAGTGAAATACTCGGTCTTTTTGTAGTTTAGCAAAAAATTGGGATAAAAGTTCAGTTTAAAAAAAAAAAACAGGTTGCCTCTTCGAAAAGATCCGAACAAGAAATCATATTGATTAAGATACTTTCACAAAGATTCTTGTTTAGCGTTATTATGACATAAAGCGACACGTTGATAGCAGGTATAATAAAGTTAGCATGATTTTTATTACTTCAATGATACGAGTTAGGTTCAATTTTGGCATAAATCTTTGATAAACATCACTCATGGACCTGTGATGCCTCCTATCTCTTCTCAAAGCGTATTTGACTTTCCCCAGATCACCCCAATTTGACTCCAACCCCCTAATGCTTGATTAAAAATTTTATAGATAGCAAAAATTTTAAGCTTAAAGGTTAAACGTTGGACTTACAAGCCGTCCGGACTTACATGCTTTACATTCGAAATTTAGGACTTACTTGAACGCCTCACCCCTGTAGTTCTAGTTTGACCCTTTAAGCTTTTGAAAAATGATATTTTAGTTTACATAGATATACACAAATGAGACTAAAAGCAGAATTTTTTTTAAATTAGTAATTTCACAATATTTTTGGTGATCAAGACACTAACGGGCTCGTGTATGACTGGGTAGTTACTTTTCTGCTTATCATTCGGAGAGATGTATATGGAGACATGCACATTTCTTAAAAATGACTCTCCATAGCAAGTTTAGCATATTTAGTTTGTATCACTTCAACTTTTACGCATCATGGAAAACTACCATGCAAATCAATGACGATTCTAGAGCCATTTAAGCTTAGTAACTTCACCCGTTAGGCACACACAAACAATTTTTCTATATTTTCCAAAGGTTGGATCAGTTTTCATTTAAAAATATTTTGGAGCTTCTAAAAAGCTGTTAACTGAATAATCATATCACTTCCCAGAGAGTTACAAAAGATAGTTTAAAAACTCAGTCGCCCCGGTCACTCTTAGTTGTTAGGTGAATGGCTATCCCGTATGTCCACAAATGGTTAACAGGACCAAATACATATGTAAATACATGTCCCTCAAACTTAGAACACCGACATAATTTTAAGCGAAAAATTTAAAACAAAACCGAGTCACAATCGCACTTCAGTCTTTAGGTGAATGGCTATCATGTGAATCTACGAGTAGATGACAGGACCAACCATATACAAATATATGTCCTTCAAACATGAGCAACCGATATAATTTTAAGCGAAAGTGATTTTTTTAAATAAAACACACACACTTTTTGAATTTTTTAATTTTCTCCCCCTAATTTGTGCAAATTTAGAAATATATACAAATTTAACCTAAAAAAGACTTAATCTTCAAAACGAAGCATTTTAAGAAAACCTACAAGCACATTAAATCTGGCTGTCCCGCCCAGCTTTGTAAATAAGTCCGCCATATTATTACCAATGTGAACTTGTTCAAGATGAATCAATTAACGGTCGTAACCGTCACGAATAAAATGAATTTTGATATCGATGTGCTTGGTTTTTGAGTGTTGAACCGGATTTTTAACAATAGCAATAGCAGCATCATTATCACAAAAGATAGGGGTGTCATGAAATTCTAAACCGTAATCCAGCAATTGATGTTGCTTCCAGATAACCTGTGAGCATCAAGCTGTCGTATCAACATATTCAGCCTCGGCAGTGTATGTGGACACGGTTTGTTGTTTCTTGCATTGCCATGAGATGAGATGATTGCTCAAGAACTGACAACCGACAGATGTTGACTTCCTGTCAATATCATCTCCACCATAATTGCTATAAGCAAAAGCATATAGGTCAAACTCTGAGCTTTTGGGGTACCAAAGATCTAGCTTCGGTTGCCCCTTCAGATATCTAAATATACGTTTAACAGCAATTAAATGAGAGAGTTTAGAGTTAGCCTGGAAACCGGCGCATTGACAGACAGCGAACATGATGTCAGGGAGACTTGCGGTGAGATACATCAGGGACCCGATCATCGATCGATAGTATGTTTGATTTACGGGACTCCCTTCAAGATCAAAAGATAGAAGATGTATTTCCGCCATATGAGTTGTCACACTCTTGTAATCCTGAAATTCAAATTTCGCAAGCATATCTTCCACATACTTTCTTTGATTCAACAGAATCCCCCTCGAACTCTGACGAACCTGCAACCCCAGAAACGTTGTCATTTCCCCCTACGAACTCATTTCAAATCTCATATTCATCACCTCTTCAAATTCAGAGCACAACTCAACATTAGTAGACCCAAAAATAATGTCATCCACATAAATTTGAACCAGAATCAAATCTTTTCCAACGAATTTAAGGAACAGAGTTTGATCGATGGTCTCTTTGTTGTAACCGTGAACCAGAAGATGAGCCATCAAAGTAGCATACCATGCCCGCGGAGCTTGATGAAGACCATACAGTGCCTTATCTAACTTGTAGACATGAGTGGGATTATTTGACTCAACAAACCCATGTGGATGGTCCACATAAATCTCCTCCCTAACTTCACCATACAGAAACGCGGTTTTAACATCCATCTGATAGACTGTAAAACCCATGAACGACACATATGCCAGAAAAATCCGAATGGCTTCAAGTCTAGCTATGGGAGCATACACTTCAGTGTAGTCTAAACCTTCAACCTGACGAAAACCGCAAACGACAAGCCGTGCCTTGTTTCTAACAATAACCCCCGTGTCATCTTGTTTGTTTCGGAAAACCCATCTTGTATCTAACGCTTTCTTTCCCATCGGCAGCTCAACCAACTTCCAGACCTTTAGCTTATCAAACTGATTCAATTCTTCATGCATAGCATCCACCCAGCTTGGTTCTTGAAGAGCCATTTCTACTGACTTCGGCTAAATCTGAGAGATAAAACAAGAGAATAAGCAACTGTTTATGTGTCCGGTCTGACTTCTGGTGGACACACATGTTTCAAGAGAACCTATGACATTATCAATTGGATGATTTTTTTGAATTCTTGATGGATTGATTGTTCGGGAACAAGACTGGTAGAGGGTAAGTTTGATAAATTTTCAACGACTACAGTGAGAGGATTCTTCCATCCAGATTTCGTCGTACTGTGTGAGTACGAGGTGATGGCAACGTATTCAATAGGAATGACATCTGGGAATAAGGTGCTTCCAAAAATTTGACGAATAGGACTCTCCCCCTCAACTATTGGAGTATTTCTGCTGAAGTTGGTGAGGACACAGTTTCGTTAACCTTCTCCTGTAGATTGACAGACAATGGCTGAATGATATCGGGTGAGTCTGAGAGATCATCATCCAGAATTAGTGATATATGAGAGACATCAGGTAAGTCTTCTTTCTCCGTATTTACGGTAGCAGCACCCGAAATTTTCGTGTCGATGACAGGAATCACATTGAAAGGTCTGAAGAGTTCATTGTAATCGAACAACCAGTCGGGACCAACTCAGGCATAGGTCTCGTTTTCTTCCAACCAACGTACATCATATGATTCAACTATCTGCTTGGTTGATTTGTTGTAGAATTGGTAGGCAGTATGACCAACATATCTGACAAAATAACATTAATCAGCTTTAGCCCCAAATTTTGGAGTTGACTCAAGATTCAGTAGAGTACACGGACATCCAAACGCTCTGAAATGTGCAACCGTGGGCTTATGGCAATAGACCATCTCATATGGAGTCTTCATTTGGGACTTGTTAATTAGCACCCGATTTTGAACATAACACCCCGTATTTACAGCCTCTGCCCAGAAGAATAACGGCAGTTTTGAATCACACAGCATGGTTCTTGCCGCCTCAATAAGAGTCCTGTTTCTTCGTTCAACAACACCATTCTGTTGCGGTGTCCGAGCAGAACTGTATTGTCGAAGCACCCCCTTCTCTGCACAATAATAATTCAATGAAGCATTTTTGAACTCCGTGTCATTGTCACAACAAATTCCCTTCAGCTTTAAGTTAAGCTGATTCTCCATAAGTACCACCAACTTTTTGATCAATTATGCAGTTTCACTCTTATTTGACAAGAAAAATACCCAAGTAAAATGTGAGTAATCATCAGTAATAACCAGACAATACGAGCTAAGGGAAAGACTCAAAACATGAACTGGACTGAACATGCCTATATGCAATAGCTGAAACACTGACGAAATGGTATTAATCAGCTTTGGCTTATAAGTTTTGCGATTATGTTTACCCAAGGCGCAAGCCACACACTTTTCAATAGTAACAAAATCCTTGACGGGTAAACCTCACACCAAATCGTTTTTAGCAAGATGGTTTAAATTCTTAACATTTGCATGACCAAGACGACGATGCCAAATCATGGCATTATGTTCTGACACTTTAGAAAATAAGCAGGTTGTCTGGTCCCTTGATTTCAGCTGGATTTTACTTAATCATGTCATAACTCACACAAATAGATGTGTCGACAAGAGTGTTAATGACGGGTTGCTATATTTAGAAAGACGACCGTTTGTTAAAGGCGGAATCAATAACAAACATACGGTTGCAAAATCAGTATTCAAAGGTAACCAACAAGAACAAGATTCACTCAAAAGATTTCCATTAATATAATATCAATCATACAAAGTGGATAATTGATTTAGGGTTTCTTGAAGGTTTATCCGTACTAAGACAGCCGTCACACACACACAATATTCTATTCTTAATAAATGTGTCTGTCTGCCTTGTCCGTCTTTTTACCTCTTGGTGGCGTGCCCTAAAACATTCTATTTATAGGCCTGCCACCCTAGGACAACTGTTATTCCTTCTAGAAACCCCAAACATACATACATATTCAAATTACATATCAGAAAATAGTCTAAGTATAAAACAAGTCTTCCGGGTAGGCTTTGCATCAAACTTCACATTCCGAGTACGCTGTGTACTCTGCCATCCTTCAGGACTTGGTAACTAGAAGTGTGCTCGGAATCAGTTTTCGGGTAGACTTTACTTGAAGAGTATTTTACCAAGTAAAATACTCACCGGGTTGACTTCAGTCTTCTTTACTTTGCCAGACTTTGCCCGACAAACCCTTACGAGCAACATTGTTCTTCAATGGTCCATTTCAACTCTTTGCTATATAATAACTTATTAGCAAAGTGTACTCGGGAGTACTGTTCCTTGCTTGAGTTGAACCTTGTTCGATATTACTTAGAGATATTCTTTTAGATCATCAAGCTTGTTCGGACCACCATTATTAATGAATACCTTGCCCGGTCTTCCAATTACTTGGCTTCATGGACTTGGTTAGCCAAAAGCTTACTCGGGAGAGAAATTTACTTGGCTATGAAGAACATACTTGCTTGATAAAGTGAACCTTGCTCGGATTTACATAGATTAGTGAACCTTGCCCAACAATGCACTAATTTGCAAACCTTGCTCGGATATCCACTAAAGAAGACTACTTGAAGATAACCTTGCCCGATAGACAAAATATCGTACCCGGCTAAGTAAAAGCTTGCTCAGATGTCTAAGGTGTGCCCGGATCCATACTTAGCGAATTCTGAGGAGGTTGAGAAGATTCCAATCTTCCATATACTTCATCTTGGTCAAATCTTTGACTCAACAATATCCCCCTTAGGTCAATTGTTTGACTCAACAATCTCCCCCTAGATTGGAACACCTCAGCTGACCCAAAACATTCTAAGGTTACTTACACTTAGTCAAAAATACACATCAAATTCAAAGTCAAATTTACATATTCAAATAACATCAACAAATTACATATTCAAAAGCTGTCCGAAGACATTACATCACAAATCCTAATCTAGGAATTTTGTCTTTTCCATTCATTGTAGGCAACTTGTCTTCTCATTGCCATTACAGATGCAGCTCTTTCCCTAAAGATATTGAGAATTTGGTAGTGAATGTGCCCTTCTGGAATCACCAAATCTCGTATATCCATCAAGTCTTCATTGTGCAAGTAGGTCAAATCTGCATCTTTCTTGATTATAGCCAGAACTTTTCCATCAGAATTTTTTAGTACATAGTGACCAGCATTTACTTTGTATTCTATTTCAGCAATGATACCATTCCTTTACACTGTGTAGTTGGGCCGTGTCATTCTTCTTTCAAGACTTATGCATGTGTTCATATTTGACAGTGGATTCCTATCTCTGACATTCATCACAAAATCTCTCTCAGCAATGTCCATTCTTTTCAATTTTTCTGTCCTCTTTGACTTGTGTAGCTGAATCAATTTCCAACTTCTCTTTTGACTTAGGAATGGGAATACCTTCTTAGCTTCATCCAGTAAGAACTTTGACAGATTATTCATCTGTCTTCTAGCCATTCTACTTCTGTTTTGGTAATCATACAAGTTGAGACTGGCCATTCTTTCTAGTTGTTCTTGAGTGTATTCATAGAAGTCACTCCTCACAACTATGTCTCTCAACGATCGGCTTTCCATAATTACTTTCAGCGACTCAGTAACAGAATCAAAGTAGATTTCTCTTGGAAGATCCACATTGGATTGTGGTTTTGTTGTCCTTTCTTGCATGTATCTACTAGATTCACCTCTTCCCCCTTGTGGATACCCTCTTGAAATTGGTGGCCTGAATGGAATGGACTTCTTTGGTTTGCTAGGCCCCAAATTAAAAGTTTTTATGTAGATTGAAGTTACCATCTCAGGTGGGAGGTTGGCCAATTCAACAATATCTTGTCCTGCCAGGTCTCTCAGAAGAAGCATCATCTTTTCTATACCAGGATTGTCAGACAATCCTGCAGGTATAAATCTTCCATCTATAAAGCTTCTGGGGTTTTCCCCTTCTCTTAGAGCCTTCATCCACTCTGCCTTCTGAATATAGAAAAGTTCTTTTAAATCTTCCTTTTCCATTACATTGAAGTCTGCTTCACTCATTCCCCTTTGATTTATCATAATTTTCCTCAAAATATTTATCATTTCTTCATTTTCCCAAGGTATTATTCTTTCATCTTCAGGTTCAGAATTTGGTTCCTTTGGGATGGATGTTTCAACAATGGGCACTTCTTCTGATTTTTCCTTTTCAGTCTGTTTCTTTTGTTTTTCCCTTAAAGTTTGGATTCTTCTCTTGTTTGCTTGAGGCTCATCAGTTGGTTTAGCCTGTTTGGTAGAGCTCTCAGTTTGGACTCTCTTCAATGTTTCTTTTCTTTTCAATTTGTTGTACTGGTCCAATACTGATTCTCTGGATAGGTTCTCAACAATCTCAGGCTTCATACCTCTCTCCAGCAAATATCCACACATACCTTCAAACTTTTTCTTCAAAGATTCAATCTTTTCAAGTTTCTTATTTTCTTTAACACATTTTTCAATCACCTTCTCTCTCTCCCTGTTATAAAGATTTTGAAGTTGGTCAAAGTTGAAGTTAGACAGATTTTTCTCTGAATAGTTATGCCTTCTGAGATATTCCCTGAATTTTTGACTTTCCCTGTTTTTCTCTTCCATCTTTTTCTTCAAGGAATCTCTCTCTTTATCTAGTCTCTTTTGCAACTGATCATCATCAAGATCAGCCAAAGATTCAAAACTTATCCCATATTGTTTGATCCCCTTTCTTTGTTATCACTCGTGCTAATCAATATCTTAGATCTAATCCAGATCTATACATTGATATTAATTAAACGGATCTAACTCTTTTAATACCTTAGCTTGATTGTTAGTAGTATATATATATATTATCAATAAGATTAACGTGAAGCTTGTGAGAGAGAGAGAATACTTTAAACTTTCTGAATCATGTTAATTCTCTCAAAACTTCAACCCTTTACAAGTGAACAGTGGTTCACTATTTATAGAAGACGATCTGGTTCGCTAACATCCCCTAGCGAACCAGCATCCCCTTCGTTAAATAACTTAACTTAACGAACCACCCCTTGATTCATTAATATCCCCTAACGAATCAGGAGGGAATACATTATAAAGTCCTAGTTCGTTAACATCCCTAGCGAACTAGACTTAATCTTAACGAACTAGTCTTAGTTCGCTAACATTCCTAGCGAACTAGACTAAACATAACGAATTAGATAAATAACATTAAAATATTACATTAAAATAATCAAATAAACATTAATGATAATTACAAAGACTCGAGACGCAAGACCATGCACTAACAGACACCCCCTCGTCTTGAGCTCTTTGTCTTTAACTTATTTGAAACGCTTTGTCTGCCAGTCTCTGCAACTATGAATCCCATGTTCATGGCATACACGAACAACACGTTGGAATTGCATAGCCAGGTCGTAATCTTCTTGGCGTTCAAACAAAATCTGCTTCCTGTGTAGCACGTCATTGTCTGTCTCTGATAAATTAACCAACCACATCGGATCGATTATTTTGATGAGCTCAGTCTGTAGTCCTCGACCACGAACAATAACGGCCTCGCCAGTACGATTGTCATAGTACCAACAGTTGAAAGACAGATAAATATCTTGCGGCATTGTCTTCACAGGAACTCTTTTCATTGTCTTTGGTGGCTTCACTTTCAAAACAAGTTTCTTCCAGCCGGTCCTTGTATCAATCTCATCAGTACGTTTACGTCTTGGGACCTGGGGCTTGAAGAACTTGAAGCCATGATTGACCTCGAACAGTAAGTGTTGATGAAACCACTTAGCAGTTCGGTTGCCCCCACGATTGATAAATGGATGTCTCGCGAGGGTGCGTACATCCCAACGCGGTAGTGTTAGAACATCCATTATCCTCTCGTAATATTGCACACCTTTTTCCCATTTAACAATACATACCTTAAGGTCTGAATCATAGAGCCAGGAGACAATATCACCATGTACCTTAGAAACAGTCTTGAAGGTAGTCATTTGATTTGCCTCAATCCAAGCAGCAGCGGTATCCTTTCTTTCTTTATCTACATATCGAAAAGCACTGATGATCTTACCCACTTTCTGGCGTTTGAACCATCTTTCAATGTCATTATCAGTCACTTCTTTGAGTGAAGGAACCGTTCGCTACACAATCTTCTCCAAATCATCCTCAGTTTCTTTAATTACGTCTTCATGAAATACCGGAGCACCTTGATCAACATTTGCGTGTTGATACAAGTCCGGATACTCATCAGCTGTAACGTCCTCCATCTCAATCTCCTCGTTCTCATAAATAAAATATGTATTCATAAATAATGGATCATCTTCCATTTCGTTCTCATTGATCACTTCGACATCGGGCTCAGTCTCTAATGCAGTCAGCTGATCGTCATTTAGCCCAAGTAGAATCGAGATCTGCTCCCTTGTTAAAGATCTAACCACAAACTCACCAATCTGTATCTCATCTTTGTTCACCATACTTCTAACTATCCCTAATTTGTCAATAAATATCACCGTGTTAGCCTCAATCATTTCTATCGGCTTGGCAGCTGTTGGATCTTGAAATGAAATTATCTGCTTGTTTGAATCATCAGCGCCACTCACACCAGCTCCAGAGGATGAACCATGCGATTGTTGCCTCAATCATTTCTATCTGCTTGGCAGCTGTTGGATCTTGAAATGAAATTATCTGCTTGTTTGAATCATCAGCGCCACTCACACCAGCTCCAGAGGATGAACCATGCGATTGTTTAGGCTCACCTCCTGCATCAGACTCGTCAGGTTCATCATCATCATTTTTGAGTTTCTTGAGGGCATCTTCTTTACAAGTTAATTGTAAAATTAACTCATCTTGTTCTTTTAATTTCACCCCCTGAGACTCAACAATCGCAAGCAACGACTTGGTCTCATTCTGACAGAACGAAATGTAACTCATCATTTTTCTTTGATTCTTCATGAGTCGTTTTTGATTGAGTCGGTCAGCTGCCATTTGATTTTCATATAAGTGTAACAGATTAAGCAGCATTTCCGTTTGACGTCCAGGTGACAAATTGTATACAGAAGGATGAACAGGTTGAATAGGTCCCTGAGGCCGAGTGATTCTCATGAAAGAGACATCACTAGGCAGAGACGGAGGAAAAGTAGTTGTTGGCAGAGGAGGAGGTCCCATTGTAGTGGTGGAAGAAACAGTTGACAGTACAGCAGGAGGCCTCGGTATTTCGGTCAACGCCATTTGAGGAATTAAACCGAGCCTCTCATTAGACACCATCGTCGTTGTCAAGGTGAGCATCAGAGTGCTAGTAGTTAGCGGCACCGCCGAGCTTTGAGTAGTTGATTGATGAGGTGGTGGTGCACCAATAATTACACCAGCCCCAGAGGACACACGGGACTTCTTTGGTGGCTCATCAGTAGCTACAACCTTACCCTTTCGTTTTCTTTCTTGCTGAGCTTTCATGGTGGCAGCTAGAGCAACATCAACTGCATCTTGTTGTTCTTTTAGAGCTCGCTCACCAGCTCCACCATCACCATCACCATCGTTACCATCATCATCCCCACCATCATTGTTCCCACCCTCTCCCCCTTCACACTCGGAATCCGAGTCATCATGGATCCAGCGCTCAGTAGGAGGACATACATAATCTGGATTGATTATATGACCAATCATCCTTTTGTCTTGTGGCTTATCCTTTCGATAAATCAACATCCGATGCACCGTTTCAGCTTTCATATGTTCCATATCAAGAACATCGTTCACCAACGATCGATCAATCACCAAATCCGGTATCAAATCTTGAATAATTAATTGGAGAAAGCGTGGATACATCAAGAACTTCTTTGTCGGTAGAGTTTGCTGAACTTGCTCTTTCAAATGATCAAAGATGAGTTCTGAATAGTTGAATGGCTTGTTCAGGATTAAAGCAACAAATGCCGATTGTAAGCTCAGTCTACATTCATCGAAACCACCGCGACGTCCACTCAAGAAATGAAGCAAGACATGCAACAAATACTTGTAAGGTGGACACAACCCATTCTTGTTCAACATTGATCGACGAATATCACCCCCATAATTTAATCTTGTGAATAACCCCCTAACCAGCGTCCTGTCAAATTCACTCGGGTAATCGTCACTGTCGTCAAACTGAAGTACCCGACGAATGACCTCAACATCAATCGTGATCGGAAGCTGATTAATTGTAGCTTGAACCCAATTACTCTCCTCAACATATACTGTCGTGTTCCAGAACTGCCTGATAATACTAAGATACACCTTAGGTTTGGCAGTGTCTGCATAATGTATATTTGAACGGCGTAAGAAATTCAACATAGCTCCGAACGTCCTTAAATCAGCCACATCATGATCGACATAAGCACATATGTTGTGCTTTTTATCGAACGGTAATAGAATCATTTCGACTTGTTGAGCTTGTTGTGGTGGTTGGCCTTGTGGTTGTTCCTGTGACGGTTGTTCTTGTGGCGGTTGAATTTGTTGTTCGTGATCAGCCATTGTTACTATATAAATTAAAAACAGTATATAAGAATAGATAACACGCAATATATATAGAAAAAATATGTATTTAATCTAGTTACGCGTACTAGATGATTTAAATCCTTTAATTAAATTAATTGAATATTCAATTTAATTAATTAATTAAAGTTTTTTTTTAAATGTCATTCGTTAACAATCACACTGATTCGTTATACAAAGATAACGAATCAGGCGATTCGCTATCAAGTAAATAACTTCACGAACTGGACCTAGCGAATCACTAATTAAGTTAACGAACTAAACTCTAGTTCGTTATATTTTAAGCGAATCAAACTCTGATTCGTGTGACGTCTTATTCGCTAAGCTCGTTCGTGTGAAATCTTAACGAATTGGACATGAAATAGTTCCAATTCGCTAAGACTAACGAATGGTCAAAATTAAAACTTTTTCTTTGACTTCACAAAGTCAAGGTCAAAATTATCAAGAACAATAATAGTCAACATCTTAACCCAGATTCAATTCGGCCATAATCATCGTTGAACTATCACGATAATCAGCTCGTTGAGCTCGGAAAGACATTCGTTAATTGTAGGTGAATGAGATTGAGACTCATTACCTAAGTGTACTAAGGATCAACGAACCAACAGCAATCATCAAGAATACACAACAATAATTAACCCAGCAAACAATATTCAAAAGATGATTAGAGTCCACCAAGGGTATCGGAAAGGGATTCCGATCAAAATTATATCAAAATCAGACAATTAAAAAAACATAAATTATACACGAAACGGTTTCAGAAGTTCAAAACCCTGAAACCTCTAAAATCACATAATTAAACAGTTAAATCAATGTCATTGTTGACGAAAATGATATCGCCAAAGACATGTATACCTTAGAAACTCAAATTAATCTTTGAAATGTTCAAACACAAAGATCGAAAATATCAGAGAGAATTTGAATAGTTTCTGAAAGATGAAGAAAGAAGACGAACAGTGAAATGCTATTCGTTATCTTGTCTTATATAGCGATACACGAAAACCTAGGCACAACTTGCACGAATCAGACGATTCGTATAACTTAAATTTAGCGAATTAGCCCATTCGCTAACTCAATTCGTTACCTTAGGTTAGCGAATCACAATGTGATTCGATAAATTAAAGATAGCGAATCAAGACATGATTCGTGTCATGATTTGTTAAATATGTATAACGAAGGGATGATTCGTTACAGAGTGCGGAAGCGAATTAGGTTAGCGAACCAGAAGCTAGTTCGCTAAAGAATCATCAAGTTCGTTAACCATACATAACGAATTGGATTTTAGCGAATTAAACCCTTTTATTTAATTTTAAATTAAATAAATAAATGAATAAATTAATGAAATAAATCAATAAGTTAAATTAAATCAATAAGTTAAAATATCGAGAAACCTTTATATCCCGACAACCTAATACGTTAAAATTGTTTCAGATTACCGAAACTTAACTTAAAAAAATTATTTAAAAAATTTAGTATAAAGAAAACGAAAATATTTTTGGTATTTTGTAAAAATTAAAGAATTAAAGAATGTATTTACAGAAAAATATCCGAACTATTAAAAAAAATAATCTTTTTGTATTTTTCAAAGATTTTATCAAAAACAGTACATATTTTTGTAATTTTGTCGAGTTTGAGCAGAGAATCATATTGACCAAACTGCCCTTCCATCACAGTTTTATATTTCAGCGATATTATGACTGGCGATAAGTCGGTCATTGGTATTGTTGTCCACATAAGTCTAATAACACACATTCAAGCATTTTTGTGATATGATTAAATAGTTCAATTATAGCACAGAATATCAGAAATTATCAGCCTCTAATCTTGGTTCAAGCTTAAATTGATTTTTGCCAAATCACCCCAACTTGACTTAAACCATTATATTGTTGATTAAAAATTTTGATACAAATTAAGAAATTTTAAGCAATGCATCACGTTTCCTTTACTGTGAGTGAGTATGCACGAGTCCATCTGTCAGCTTACATACATTGTATCCCCTGGGGTCCGTTTCTTAATGGTATTAAGACGCACGCAAGGGAGGAACAATTGTATGACTAACAACGGATTTTGATCAAGTCAGTAATGTAAATTGTACGAGGTACAGCGGTGATCAAGTTTAATGACTTTGGGTTGGCTCTAGAAAGCGAGTGAAATATTCATGCATATGAATACCCAGATGGTTAAGCCGCATAAAGACTCACAATGTTCAGAATCCTAATGCTTGTTATTTGCTTTATTTGATTTTTGGGTGATCAACAAATATAAGGCTTGAGTATGACTGGTTATTACATTTGCCATCCTCACCAAGACTTTTGCCAGAGACTAACACCCCTTTCAATTTGGCGTTTCTTTATGTTTATATCACATACTTTACTCTACTGGGTTGTTTTAAGACCTACCAATGCACCAATGCAATTATGCACACAGTCTTTTAAGCTTACTTTTTGCTGAACTTGGGGTCAAGATAATCAATGTACTATCATTTTCTCTTTTTGCTTCAAAAACTCAAAATTTTGAGGAGCATAAAAAACAAAATAAAGATAACTTAATCGCCCCAGTTAACTTAAGAGAATAAATTAATGGCTAACCTTCAATTCACAAGTGAATCATAGGACCAAGACATGCAAGCATGCTTCACAATTTTAAATAACCGACATAATTTTCAGCGAGAAAATAATCTAAAAATCTTTTTGGTTTTTCTCTGTACAAAACTTTAAAAAAAAACAATATTTTTGTTTTTTTTGTTTTTTTTTTTAAATTTCTTACAAACGAAATAATCTTCACAATATTATTGATTTTCGGATTTTTCTGTACAAAAACATAAATCACATTCTTTTTGGTTTTTCAGAATTTTAAAATGATTTTGATTTTTCTGTATTTTAAAGGAAAAGACAATTTAAGAACAGAAATCACAATATTTTTTGAATTTTGAAAAGATTTTTTTTTAATGTTTTTGGATTTTATCTATACAAACGAAAACACATTCTTTTTGTATTTTCTATACTTTTCACCCCCTAAAATCTAAAACATAAAAAAATAAGACTAAATCTATAAAGCAATTAAAAGATAATTATCCTAATTTTAGGATTTCAGCAAGGGTCTTCAATCCATATAAACTAAGCAAAAAAATAAAACGTGTTTTATCAAACGCTTTGGTAAACAGATCGGCTTTTTGAAAATCAGTGTGTACTATCTCAAGATCAATTAATTTCTTTTCATAACAATCCCGTATAAAATGATATCGAATCTCGATATGTTTCATTTTAGAATGTTGTACGGGATTCTTGGTGATCTAATCGCAGCAGAATTATCAATCAAGATGGGAGTAGTAAGAAACTTCAAACCGTAGTCGCGAAGATGTTGTTGTATCCACAGAACCTGGGAACAGCAACTCGAGGCTGCAACATATTCAGCTTCGGTGGTTGAAGTAGAGACCGTTGTCTGCTTCTTACACTGCCAGGAAACAAGCCGGTTTCCTAAGAATTGACATCCTGCAGTCGTTGATTTGAAGTTGATCTTGCATCCTCCATAATCTGAGTCTGAATAGGCGGTAAAATCGAAGGTATTATCTTTGGGGTACCATAACCCGATGTCAGAATTTCCCCGTAGATATTGCAAAATACGCTTGACCGCTGCCAGGTGAGTCACTCGGGGACTAGCTTGGTACCTAGCACACACACAAACAGCAAACATTATGTCGGGTCGAGAAGCAGTTAAATACATTAGAGAACCAATCATAGCACGATAAAGGGTCGGATCAACGGTATCCTCCAATTCATCCGGTGATAAATTGTGACCTACTGAAAGAGGAGTTGAAGGGATTTTTCTGGCAGTTATCTTGAATCGGCTCAAGACATCGTTCACATATTTAGTCTGATGAATGAAGATTCCCTTATCAGATTGATGAACCTGCAGCCCTAAAAAGAAATTCATCTCTCCTATCGAGCTCATTTCGAACTTTGTTTGCATGGACTTCTCGAACTCCTTACATAACGTGTCGTTTGTAGACCCAAACATAATATCATCAACATAAATCTGGACTAGAAGAAGATCATCACCAACAGTTTTATGAAATAAAGTGCAGTCAACAGTTCCTCGTTTGAAGCCATTATCAGTCAGATGGTCGGCGAGCGTGCCATACCAAGCTCTCGGGGCTTGATGTAGACCATACAGGGCCTTGTTTAAACGGTAAACACGGTCTGGATAATCAGGATCTTCAAAACCAGGTGGTTGTTGAACAAACACTTCCTCATGTAGTTCACCATTGAGAAAAGCACTTTTAACATCCATTTGATAGACCTTGATATTCTTGTAAGCAGCATAAGCCAGGAAGATTCGAATCGACTCTAATCTTGCAACTGGAGCATATACCTCAGTATAATCAATACCCTCTTGCTGATGAAAACCTTGCACCACTAAACGTGCTTTGTTTCTGACAATCACCCCTCGATCGTCCTTTTTACATTTAAATACCCACTTGGTTGGAATAGCTTTCTTGACCCTAGCAGGCTTGTCTATTAAATCCCAAACACCCAATCGTGCAAATTGCTGTAATTCCTCTTGCATAGCTTCTACCCAAGAAGAATCTTCAAGTGCCTTACGAGCTGTCATTGGCTCAACTTGAGATAGAAAGCAATTGAATTTAGCAATATTCACAATTCCCGAAGAGTGTAAATTAGTGTAAGCACACAATATGTCATTGTCGCTTGACGAAGCAACTTGATGACGTGTACGGACGCCCACATCATGTTCTCCAATGATATTGCCCTGTGGATGATATCCATGAATCCGAAGAGTAGGATTTTCAGGAACAACAACATTATCAAATAAATTAGTGTAATGTTCACCCAACTCGGGAGATGAAGCATTATCACTATCAAGATCAATAACTTGAATCTCAGCTTGATCATCATCAGAAGAGGTAGAAGCACTGTCAATAACAACTGGAGGAACAACATGTGAGTCTTCAGTTGGAGCATCTGGTTGAACGTCAATTGCATTTGAAATTGAAGAGCTTGGAATGTTCAAGTGTTCTTCAAAGTATGCTCTAACCAGATCTTCATCGATATGATCAGTCGAAGGAGTAAAAGAATTAAATAAACTATCGTAATCAAACATCCAGTCTGGACCTTTCCCTTGAGGAGGAGTTGTGTACTTTTGACAGTCCACATGGTACCATTCTTCAACACAGCCAGATGTAAAATTAAATACTCTTTTCTTTGGAGACGCATATCCTAAGAAATATCATTCAATAGCCTTTTCATCGAATTTACCTGAATCCTTCTTCAACATTGTACACGGACACCCAAATGGTTCCAGGTACTTTAAATTAGGTTTTCTGTTATTCAATATTTCATAGCTTGTCTTCTTGAGTCGTTTTACTGTTAGAACCCGATTAAGTGTATAACAAGCTGTGTTCACTGTTTCATTCCAAAATTGAATAGGAAGCTTTGAATCAGCAAGCATTGTACGTGCAGCTTCAATTAGAGTTCTATTTTTCCTTTCAGCAACACCGTTTTGTTGTGGTACATAAGGTGCACTATATTCTTGGTGAATTCCCTTTTGAATACAAAAGAAATCCAAAATAGTGTTTTTGAATTCAGTACCATTATCACACCGGATTCTCCTCACCTTTTGTTTATATAGTGATTCTATCTTAGTAATATGGTTTTGTACCAAAACAGGTGTTTGATCTTTTGAACTCATAAATAACACCCATGAATATCTTGAATAATCATCTGTCACTACAAGACAATACCAGTCTCCAGAAATACTCGCACGATTCACTGGACCAAACAAATCCATATGAAGTCGTTCAAGAGGAGTATTAATGGAATTCAATAACTTAGAAGGATGTGTCTTCTTCTTCTGTTTGCCCTTCTTGCATGCAACACAATGATCAGATAACTTAAAGTTCTTTAACGAGACACCCTCAACTAAATTATTTGCCATTAAATAATTCATCTTTCTAACATGAATGTGACCCATTCTTCGATGCCATAGAATCGAGTCTTTCTCGGTTGCTTTCGAGACAAAACATGTTTCGATCGATGTTGATATCTTAGAACTCATGTTTAAGACATAAATATCATTTGATCGTGGTGATCGCATGACAACCATGTCCTCAGGAATAATAAAACCCGGTTTCAAGATAAGACACTCTTTGTCAGTAAATATTCTAGTGTACTTTTTATCACAAATCTGCGATACACTCAATAAGTTATGATCAACCTTATCGCAATAATTCACTTTCTCAAACGTAATGTGACCATTTGAAACTTCACCCTCTTGTGTGATCATGCCCCCAGAATTCCCAGCAAACACTATATAACCTCCTTGAATATTTCTTACGTTGGTTAATAGGTCGAGATTTCCAGTGATATGACGAGAACATCCGCTATCCATGATCCAGTTTTCACCAGAAATGGTCTTGGATGAACCCTACACATAAACAAAAGTGATTAGTTCAAAAAGGCAGCCCAGGCCTCAGTCTTGGGCACCTTTTGGTTTTCTCTTTGATCATTAACTTTAACTGTTTTCAATTGTTATTCAGCCACTTGTGAATAAGTTACAGGCTTCTTAGACTTTCGTCTTAAGTATGCTGCTTGAACAATGTTTGAATTTCTGTTTTGACATATAGGTTCAGTTGGAATGAATTTTGGTTGACCGTGTGTCTCATTGATCTGAAACACCTTCCGAGGATTCACATCAGAGAATAAAATATGAGTATCATCAGCAAACGACACTTGCCATTTCAGAATCTCCTTAACCACTGGAATTGGCTTAGATTTGTCCTTGAGAAAAGTATGAAGATTTTGATAGTTCTATTGACTGCAATTTCTCATAACATGACCTTGTTGACCGCATAAAAACACGTTCGCATGTCTACATGATGATGTTTAGAAGAAATTGAAATAAATGATGCAGATGATTGATGATGACTCACATTTTTAGTCATGCTCTTAGCAAACTCATCAGATAATTCAGATTTCTTCTTTAAATAAAAATCTAAATTAGAACTATTTGAAAAACTTTTTAGTGTATCTGTTTCAGTTGACTTAACAAAATTAATCTTCTTAGCTTGTTTTAAAAATTGTTTTACCTTAGTCAATGGATCACACTGAACTGATGTTTTCGTTTGAGCATACACACTTTCAAGTTCTTGAATTTTTGAAGTTTCATTGACAAAAACACTCTCAATAAGTTCAGGTTTGATAATACTTATTGGAATGTCTTTTTCAGTGAACATTGTGTCCATTCCTTTTAACTTAAAAACTCTAGCAGCAGATGGCTTAGAACTAGAAGGATTAATGAAACGCATTAGATCCTCATCAGAAATTTTCAGTTTGACTGACTTCTTTGCCTTCATAGAGTTCACTTTCTTTGAATTTTCCTTTGTCGCTTGAGGTTTGTGTGAACCATACACTGCTTCCTCAAATTCGTGAGGTTCGCACAGAATATGATTAGAACTGGGAATGTTCTTATTCTTGTGTATAATCTCTGGTTCAAACACATCCTCGATAATGACCTCGTCATTGTGTTCAACAAACACCTTTTTGCTTTGGACATGAGATTTTTGAGGAGCAACTTGGGGTTTAACAATTTCAGGTTTAATCATTTTAGGTTTTTCAGAAATCACAGATTCCTTTTGAATAAAATCCTCTTCTTTTCTTGCAAAAGGATTAATTTTATAATCATTATGAAAAGGTGGTGGAATTTCAACAAAACCAATACCTTTCTTAGAATCTTTTTGTTTTCCAGAAACTTCAATAATTTCATTCAATAAAAATGAAGAATTTCGAAATTTACCCAACTTTTTCTTCAACTCAAGAACCTCATTCACAAGCTCAGTTATCTTAGAACGATGTTTCAAGATTTCCTGAAACTTTTGGTCATTAATGGTCATTTTCACAGATAACTCGGCTTTGAGATCATGATTTGTCACACCCCGACTAGGTAGTTGCGGAAGCGTAATACGGGAATGTAACAGATAACACTGGTATCAACAACATTGTTTATAAGGAAATTCATAACTAATTTACATCATAATACATGGGTTGGTACTAAGTTTACAAACTAGATGTGAAAAACACATAACCGGTTTACGAGCTTCTTATACAGTATTACATTTGCGTCTATTCACAGCTATTCAACTTTCTTCCTAACACCAAGCATGTAAGCAAATCATTCCACTTTTGCTTTACCTGAAAAGCATGTTAAAACGGGTCAACTACGTCTAGTTGGTGAGTTTCAAGTTTCACGAGTATCAATGAAATCAGTTCACGAGTTCGTAAAGTTTACAGTGTGTATGTATATATGTCTGTGTATGATGTATTATACTAAGCCACAAGTGAAACCGAAACGAGCTATACTGCATGGCCTCTCCTGCCCATGCACTCCTGTTGGCATTTAACAGCCAATTTGCCCCATGTATGTACTATGTCTAACACCACATAGCAGTATGTAAATATATAATGACAATGTGCAACTGGTTTTACATATGTTCCGGCTTACCCCACCGGCTCTGTCACAGTTGGGTTTGTCAAACCGATAGTACTATCCACACGCCACCGGCACGAAGTTAATCACTTGTGTTTGTGGGGACTTGTCAAGTGTTAGTACTTAGATAATCCACATCATCACACGTTTTCAAGTATATCAGTATATGTAAACATGCTTTTCACCCCAAAAGTTCGTAAGACAGTTTAGAAAGTGGGGGTCGTGAAACTCACCTTATCGTAGTTCGCACAGAAATCACGTATCAAATAGTCAGATGTCTCGTTTATAGCCTGATTCCTATAAACGGTATCGTATCGTTAATACTAGTACAGTGTTTAAGCTAAGTCGGGCTGTATAGATAATCTGGGTATAGCTGTTAGGCCCAGAACATGACCATAGTCTTAGATTGTGACGTTGTATACTCTGAAATGTTTAAAACTGGATTTGGCGCAGTTTCACCGTTTTCCGAGCCTAGCTCAGTTGATCGTTTATACGTTTCGGGATTAGGTAAGATCACATAAAACTTAAGTAAATATATTGATTGATAAAATAAGTTGATATTTGACCACTTTTGACATTTTGACATACCAGTCAGTCCGTTAAACACAAAACTGCCGGTTTCGTTAAAACAATTATAATTTAAATCTTTGATAAATCATAACTAAATATGTACTTATATATAAATTATGTAAATTTTTGAAAAAATACATTAAGACATGGAGAATTTTATAAAAATATTTTCAGAAATTTTATGATTATTTATTTATTTATAAAAATTCATTTAATAGCTTATAATCGTGTAATAAATGGCCCGTTTATATCAAACAACCTCCGAAAAATCCGATAATTTTTACCAATGGCCTCAATGTCATTACATAGCCCCTGCAAAATTTCCAGAACCTAACTCTTTTGACAAAATGCCTTTTTGTGCGTTTTTCGGCTGTTAAAATTCGGTTAAGCCATGATCGCACAAACCATACTTACACATTTCCAATGATTCCCAAACTTTACCAGTGATCTTACCATCACATATTAAACTCCAAAACCAAGTTTCATAATTTTTCAATATGTTTAGCTATTTTTCCCAAATAAACGCTCATAAACGGGAATAAATTCACTAAATATTCTCCGTTTATCGAAAAATTACCAAATTTGAACAGGGACTCATTTATATGATCCCTAATGTCCCTGCAAATTTTCACAAGCTAAAAACAAGCACGTCACAACCTAATACTAAACAGCCCCTAAACGAGTATTACGGGTTTACCTTGTCGGTTTTCGATGAATTTTGCTAGCTTAAACGACTTTCCGGGTCTCGGGTTGCAAACTCAGTATATCTACATATCATATAACATCAAACCAAGCATAAATTATCCATGTAACAGCCTTGATAATTAGGGTTTCGGTTTTGGTTCAAACCGAACTTTCTAACCGTAAAAACGTTGTATTCATGTTCTAATCCGCGTTTTTGACCAAAAAAGTATATGTTCCTGGTTTGTAAACATGTTTAACATCAAAACATAATTTTACTTGATTTTTAGGGTTTTTGGATGGTTAAACATGTTTAAAACTAACTAAAACATGTTTATAAGTTAATTATATAAATCAAACTTGGTTAAATCTTTGTAAAATTTGATCTTACCTTAAGGTTTTTGAAAGGGAGTTGAGAGAACAGAGGCTAGAGCTGCTGGACTTCAAAATATGTTGTATGTTGGAATGAATAAGAAAGCTTAAGGTTTAAGTTATAAAAAAAAATAATGTGTATTATGGTGGCAGATTCCGATCGGCACTTTTGGAAGCCCCTTAATGGGCTGTTTTGGCCCATTTAACTATTCATACAAGCCCAAATATGAAAAGCCCATTTTAAATTTAGTTCGGGTTCGGTTTTTCGCAAGAAAATTAATTCGGGTGTGAGAAATAACGTAAAAACGAGTGTTTTTCAGCTTATTTTTGTAAAATAAGAAAAAACGTACTGACTCGTTGTAAAATTCCAAAATATTTTCACGGATTGCTTAGAACATGTCATATAAGTGTTTTATAAATCTTTTTCGGCTTAACGGATGCTACAATGCTTCTTTTGATATTAACGATTGCGTTTAAGCTTATAGCGTATCGATAAACGAAACCTTTTTCGTTTAAAGAGTTTTAAACGTACTGGAGTCTAAATATCAATATGTTAGCCTCTATAACATATATATAACTCGTATATGACCCCTCAGTATGTATACGGGTCCTAATTAGTATCGGTCGGTTACTCGTTTAAGCACTACGAATTAACCGATTTATCGTTTACTTGTTACGTAAAGAATATAGTATACCTCGTTTTGCCATGAATGTCACATTCTCCCCCCGTTAAGAAATTTCGTCCCCGAAATTTAATGTGTCATCGGTTTTCTAGGGAACAGGTGTGGGTATTTCTTTCGGAATTCGTCCTTTCGTTCCCAAGTATATTCGGGTCCTTGTTTTGAATTCCACCGAACTTTTACCAATGAAATTTTGTTGTGTCGTAACTGTTTGGTTTTCCCGTCTACAATTTCTACCGGTTCCTCTACGAAGTTGAGTTTTTCGTTGATCTGAACATCTTCCAGTGGTACTATTGTCGTTTCATCAGTCAAACACTTTTTCAGATTCGATACATGAAACACGTCATGAATAGTGCTCAATTCTAAGGGTAGTTTTAATCGGTAAGCTACGGAACCAATTTTTGCGACAATCTTAAAAGGTCCGATGTATCTCGGGGCTAGTTTACCAGTCTTTCCAAATCTTATAACACCTTTCCATGGCGATACTTTTAAAAATACCTTATCACCTATTTCAAAAGATAACGGTTTTCTGCGAACATCGGCATAACTCTTTTGTCGGTCACGGGCAGCTTTCAATTTTTGTTTAACTTGGTGAATCTTATCAGTGGTTTCCTGAATTAAATCGGATCTTGAAATTTGAGTATCACCCACTTCTGTCCAACATAGTGGTGATCTACATTTTCGCCCGTATAGAGCTTCATAAGATGCTGCTTGTATACTACTGTGATAACTGTTATTGTAAGAGAATTCAATGAGTGGGAGATGTTGATCCCAATTCCCTTTGAAGTCCAGTACACAAGCACGAAGTAAATCTTCTAAAGTTTGGATGGTTCGTTCGGATTGACCATCGGTTTGGGGATGGTAAGCTGTACTTAGGTCGATTCGGGTTCCCAAGGCTTCTTGTACTGCTTGCCAGAAATGTGAGGTAAAGTGACTGTCTCGATCGGAAATAATCGAAAGAGGTACTCCGTGTCGAGATACTATTTCATCAATGTAAATTTGAGCGAGTTTTTCGGTGGTGTAGTTGTTACGGATGGGTATAAAGTGTGCGGATTTGGTTAATCGATCCACAATTACCCAAATTGCGTTGTGTCCTCGAGAGGTTTTAGGAAGGTGTGTCACGAAGTCCATAGTAATTTGTTCCCATTTCCATTGTGGGATTTCGGGTTGTTGTAACATTCCCGAAGGTTTTTGATATTCCGCCTTTACTCTTTCACAAGTTGCACATTTACTTACATACACGGCTATATCCTTTTTCATACCAGGCCACCAGTAAAATTCTTTAACATCCTTATACATCTTATCAGTACCTGGATGAATAGAATATTTGGATTTGTGTGCTTCATCTAGTATCAGCTTTCGGAGTTTATGAAGTGTTGGAATCCAGACCCGGTTTTTGTAATAATATACTTCATCAATTTTCTTCTTAAAATTCTTTTCATTTCCATGTAGTTCTTCGTTTTCTAGCTGATCTGCCTTCAAGGCCTCATCTTGTGCAACGCGAACTTGTTCGGTTAGGCTACTTTGAACAATCATTCCGTGTGCTCGTACCCTTAATGGTCTGATTCTGTCTTTTCGGCTTAAAGCATCGGCTACTACGTTGGCTTTACCCGGATGGTATTTAATCTCACAATCATAATCATTTAACAGTTCTACCCATCTCCTTTGTCTCATGTTTAGCTCTTTCTGATCGAATATGTGTTGTAAGCTTTTGTGATCAGTATATATGGTACATTTAGTGCCATACAAGTAATGTCTCCAAATCTTCAATGCAAAGATAACCGCTCCCAATTCCAAATCATGGGTCGTATAATTCTTTTCATGTACTTTTAATTGTCGGGAAGCATATGCTATTACTTTCTTTCTTTGCATCAGTACGCATCCTAAACCTTTACGAGATGCGTCACAATATACCACCAATTCATCAGTTCCATCTGGAAGGCTTAATATTGGAGCCTCACATAACTTCTGTTTTAACGTTTGGAAGGCCATTTCTTGTTCTTCTCCCCATTCATATGCTCGACCTTTTTGAGTTAGGAGGGTTAGAGGTTGTGCAATACTCGAAAAGTTTTCAATGAATCTTCTATAATACCCAGCTAGTCCTAAGAATTGACGAATTTCTCTTGGTGACTTAGGCACTTGCCAATTCTTAATGGCCTCAATTTTACTTGGGTCTACTTGGATTCCTTGATGGTTCACAACGTGTCCCAAAAACTGTACTTCTTGTAGCCAGAACTCACATTTGGACAACCTTGCGTATAACTTCTCTTGCCTCAATAATTTTAAGATTTCCCGTAAATGTTGTTCGTGTTCCTCCTTACTTCTTGAATATATCAAAATGTCATCGATAAACACTATCACCAACTTGTCAAGGTAAGGTTTGCAGGTGCGTTTGTCAACCCAAACGGCATAACCAAAAATTCATAGTGACCATACCGAGTTCGGAAGGCTGTTTTTGGTACGTCTTCTTCCTGAATTCTTACTTGATGATAACCAGATCTAAGATCAATTTTTGAAAAATACTTCGCACCTTGGAGTTGATCAAACAAGTCATCAATTCGAGGTAAGGGGTATCTATTCTTTATAGTCACTTTATTCAATTCCCGGTAATCAATACACATTCGAAAACTCCCATCTTTCTTCTTTACAAACAACACTGGTGCTCCCCACGGTGAGTAACTAGGGCGAATAAAACCCCTGTCCAGTAATTCTTGTAACTGGTTGGACAGTTCTTGCATTTCAGAAGGCGCAAGTCTATAAGGTTCCTTAGCAATGGGTGCTGCTCCCGGTATCAAGTCAATACGGAATTCAACTTGTCGGGTCGGTGGTAAACCAGGCAACTCATCGGGGAATACATCTGAATACTCGTGTACCACTGGGATGTCTTCCATTCGTTTTTCCTCGGGTTCCTTAACTGTTACGCTCGCCAAGTATAAAGTACAACCTTGGCGTAAATATCTCAATGCCTTAAGTTGAAATATGAGAGGCAGTACTGTACCAGATTTCTCACCTTGAACAATCATAGCTTCATCATTCGAAAGAGGTATCCTAACGGTCTTATCCTTACAGACAATTTCAGCTTTATACTTAGATAGCCAGTCCATACCGACTATAACATCGAAACTTCCCAGTTCTACTGGAAGTAAATCAATAAGGAATGGGTGGTCGTTTAGGATAAAGGAACAGTTTCGGGCTATTCGGTTAACAAGTATAGACTTACCGTTAGCGAGTTCTATAGTATATGGTTTTGTTAGTTCACTAACTGGCATATTTTCTAAAGGTAAGAAATTAACAGATACGAAACTTCTATCGGCGCCCGTATCAAACAAAACTGAAGCATACTGACCCGAAACTAAGAATGTACCTGTCACCACATTCGGATCTTGACGCGCTTCACTCGGTCCTAATACAAACGCGCGTCCCTTAGCTGCATTGGAGGTTGATGCTTGTGCTTGGTTCTGCCTTCTCACTGTACTCGGGTTCAAATTAGGGCAGTATCTCCGAAAATGTTCCGTACTGCCACATTCATAGCAGGCACGGAGGTTCGTGGTAGGTGGGGTTTGTTGGTTGAGTTGTGGGCGGTTTGGTTGAGGTCGAGGGAGTTGAATTGATTGCGGTGGACGGTTAACAGTGTTGGTGGGGGTTCTACAGTTGGGGGCATAGTGTCCCGTTCTTCCACACTTTTGACAGATTATCGGTTTGCAATCACCCACATGATGAAAGTTACATCTTCTGCACTTCGGTAATGTCCCTTTATAGGTTTCTTGTTTTACATTAGAACTGGTCATGGCATAACTTCGGGTATTCGGACGAACCCGTTTGTTCTGAGGGTTTCCTTGTATTCTTGTCCCATAATCAGTTCGTTTTAAACTTGTTGTTTCACCTGGCATCCTTATCACTCCACTTCTCATCAGATCAAAAGTAACGACACCCGTTTGAGATACAACACTTTCTAATGTCGGGTGGGCAACTGAATTCACTATACTTCTCACAGCAGGTGTCAGTCCCCAGATATAACGTTCAATTCGCTTCGCTTCCGGTGTAACTAACCATGGAACTAAGCGGGACAATTCATTAAAATGATTCGTGTATCTAACATGGTCCGCTCCTTTCATTTCCAGATTCCATAACTCGTGTTCCAACCTCTGAATCTCACTTTTAGGACAAAAATGCTCTAGCATGAGGGTTTTTAATTCAGTCCATGACATACGATTAATAGCATCTTGTCCCCTTATTTGGACTACCGTGTTCCACCACATTAGCGCTTGGTCTAGAAACATACTGGTAGCATATTTGACCACGCGGTTCGGTGGACAATCACTGATATTAATTACTGATTCGGTCTTTTCTATCCATTTGACCAGTCCACTAGGTCCTTCAATACCCTTAAACTCAATCGGTTTACATGATGTAAATTGTTTGTATGAGTACTCCTGACGGGGGGTTCTCGGTTATTATTATTGTTAGTTGTGTTAACAACCGGTACAGGGTTTGGGTTCGGGATATTATCAGGATGCATAACAGGTTCTGGGTTCCCAGTGACATTCATAGTTGGGAGAGTGTTATTATTATTTATGACATTATCAGTATTCACCGGGGTAGTAACACCCGGGGCTACATAAGTGTCCGGCGGAGGTGTATTAACAGTGGCCGTGGTGGTGCTCGTAGGTTGATTAACAGTATTGTTAGCACGTAAGCCTGCAGTGACTTGTGTTACAATTGTTGGTATCACTGCTTGTAGTTGACGAGCAATCATTGCGGCCACTTCCGCCTCAGACAAAGGGTTTGTTTTCCTCGGGGCCATTCTATAGAATAATCAATTATATAATAATCACTATCGTTTCACTAGGATCAACACAACTTTTACGATATTACACCTTCACAACACATAATTATGCCAAAGAAAACACGTTTATATTAATTATAATCATTACTGTACATATGCATCCAAAATTAGCGCATAGGCTTAACCTGGTATAGGCCAGCGCTTGTATATGCGTATCAAAATTTGTCACCAAGTGACATGTAGACTTAACCCGATAAGGGCCAGTGCTTGAAATAGTACTAAACCACAAACAACTCCCAAGCCAGCCCAACACGCTGTAACAAAATGCTGCTTGGGATATCAAAAGACTATATACATAAGACTAGACTATTATGTCCTATCCATTCTTTGCAACATGGAGCCACAACCAAACAACAGCAGCCACTAGGGCCGCATTAACTGCTAAGCATACCCCCAGTAGTATCATCGTTCGATCCTGACGCCCGTGGCTGTGAGCACTGGATCTTTGCACAATTCTGATTTCTTGCTGCATGTACCGCATGTGATCTTGCATATCATATCTATGCAGGTTTAAGTTATTTATAGAATGTGAGTGGTCTAAAAGCTGATCAGTTGCTAAACCAAACCATGCTGAATCAGAATAACGAGGTGGCTCGGGTACCGGGGCGGGTAAACCCCAAGTAGGAATAGGTATCTCAGTGACCTGGACACGTGATGTTTCTCCCCTATAGTACTTAGATCGAGGTGGGAGAGAAGTGTGCTCAGGTGGACGCACTGAAATACGAGCGGTCTGGCGGTTTCTAATAGTGGGTGGGGGTACTGGTGCATGCTGTACAGGTGGAGTAGGGGATCTGGGTGCTCTAACAGGTGAACGATAAGCACTAGTAGCTCCCTGTCCTGCAGCATTCCTAGGGGATTCCCTAGGGGGATAGGTGTCACAACGATAACCCGATAAGTCGGGTTGATCCGCGGGTACCTCACGTGGAATTACCGCATCTGCACCTTCTCCTATTTCCTCTGGTTCCTCCTCAGTTTCTTCTTCCGGATCCTCCTCCTCCTCCTCAGGCCTTGTTGGTAGGGTATTAGGTACACGATCAGTAGATCTTGACATATTCCTGCACGATGGTTAGTGATAAGAATAATATCCTTCTATATTAATCATAGTAAAATACATGTAGGTATTATATACATATAAGCACAAATAATCATTTATATACACAAATATTTATTACTATATTTTATACACATATGTTGCTGTTTTTACCTATTCGATTGTTTATCGACTTCTTCTCGAATTTCCTCGTACAAACAAGTCTGTTATTACGTTCCGGACCATAATAACCCACTTGTCCATTCGCGTTCATCACGAGAATCATTCGTGTATATTATTTAATATTATTTTATTCACAGAGTTAATCGAGCCTACGGTTATCTTAGGGTATCCTAAGGGACATCCTAATTCTTTATAACCAATGGCTCTGATACCAACTTCTGTCACACCCCGACTAGGTAGTTGCGGAAGCGTAATACGGGAATGTAACAGATAACACTGGTATCAACAACATTGTTTATAAGGAAATTCATAACTAATTTACATCATAATACATGGGTTGGTACTAAGTTTACAAACTAGATGTGAAAAACACATAACCGGTTTACGAGCTTCTTATACAGTATTACATTTGCGTCTATTCACAGCTATTCAACTTTCTTCCTAACACCAAGCATGTAAGCAAATCATTCCACTTTTGCTTTACCTGAAAAGCATGTTAAAACGGGTCAACTACGTCTAGTTGGTGAGTTTCAAGTTTCACGAGTATCAATGAAATCAGTTCACGAGTTCGTAAAGTTTACAGTGTGTATGTATATATGTCTGTGTATGATGTATTATACTAAGCCACAAGTGAAACCGAAACGAGCTATACTGCATGGCCTCTCCTGCCCATGCACTCCTGTTGGCATTTAACAGCCAATTTGCCCCATGTATGTACTATGTCTAACACCACATAGCAGTATGTAAATATATAATGACAATGTGCAACTGGTTTTACATATGTTCCGGCTTACCCCACCGGCTCTGTCACAGTTGGGTTTGTCAAACCGATAGTACTATCCACACGCCACCGGCACGAAGTTAATCACTTGTGTTTGTGGGGACTTGTCAAGTGTTAGTACTTAGATAATCCACATCATCACACGTTTTCAAGTATATCAGTATATGTAAACATGCTTTTCACCCCAAAAGTTCGTAAGACAGTTTAGAAAGTGGGGGTCGTGAAACTCACCTTATCGTAGTTCGCACAGAAATCACGTATCAAATAGTCAGATGTCTCGTTTATAGCCTGATTCCTATAAACGGTATCGTATCGTTAATACTAGTACAGTGTTTAAGCTAAGTCGGGCTGTATAGATAATCTGGGTATAGCTGTTAGGCCCAGAACATGACCATAGTCTTAGATTGTGACGTTGTATACTCTGAAATGTTTAAAACTGGATTTGGCGCAGTTTCACCGTTTTCTGAGCCTAGCTCAGTTGATCGTTTATACGTTTCGAGATTAGGTAAGATCACATAAAACTTAAGTAAATATATTGATTGATAAAATAAGTTGATATTTGACCACTTTTGACATTTTGACATACCAGTCAGTCCGTTAAACACAAAACTGCCGGTTTCGTTAAAACAATTATAATTTAAATCTTTGATAAATCATAACTAAATATGTACTTATATATAAATTATGTAAATTTTTGTAAAAATACATTAAGACATGGAGAATTTTATAAAAATATTTTCAGAAATTTTATGATTATTTATCTATTTATAAAAATTCATTTAATAGCTTATAATCGTGTAATAAATGGCCCGTTTATATCAAACGACCTCCGAAAAATCCGATAATTTTTACCAATGGCCTCAATGTCATTACATAGCCCCTGCAAAATTTCCAGAACCTAACTCTTTTGACAAAATGCCTTTTTGTGCGTTTTTCGGCTGTTAAAATTCGGTTAAGCCATGATCGCACAAACCATACTTACACATTTCCAATGATTCCCAAACTTTACCAGTGATCTTACCATCACATATTAAACTCCAAAACCAAGTTTCATAATTTTTCAATATGTTTAGCTATTTTTCCCAAATAAACGCTCATAAACGGGAATAAATTCACTAAATATTCTCCGTTTATCGAAAAATTACCAAATTTGAACAGGGACTCATTTATATGATCCCTAATGTCCCTGAAAATTTTCACAAGCTAAAAACAAGCACGTCACAACCTAATACTAAACAGCCCCTAAACGAGTATTACGGGTTTACCTTGTCGGTTTTCGATGAATTTTGCTAGCTTAAACGACTTTCCGGGTCTCGGGTTGCAAACTCAGTATATCTACATATCATATAACATCAAACCAAGCATAAATCATCCATGTAACAGCCTTGATAATTAGGGTTTCGGTTTTGGGTTCAAACCGAACTTTCTAACCGTAAAAACGTTGTATTCATGTTCTAATCCGCGTTTTTGACCAAAAAAGTATATGTTCCTGGTTTGTAAACATGTTTAACATCAAAACATAATTTTACTTGATTTTTAGGGTTTTTGGATGGTTAAACATGTTTAAAACTAACTAAAACATGTTTATAAGTTAATTATATAAATCAAACTTGGTTAAATCTTTGTAAAATTTGATCTTACCTTAAGGTTTTTGAAAGGGAGTTGAGAGAACAGAGGCTAGAGCTGCTGGACTTCAAAATATGTTGTATGTTGGAATGAATAAGAAAGCTTAAGGTTTAAGTTATAAAAAAAAATAATGTGTATTATGGTGGCAGATTCCGATCGGCACTTTTGGAAGCCCCTTAATGGGCTGTTTTGGCCCATTTAACTATTCATACAAGCCCAAATATGAAAAGCCCATTTTAAATTTAGTTCGGGTCCGGTTTTTCGCAAGAAAATTAATTCGGGTGTGAGAAATAACGTAAAAAACGAGTGTTTTTCAGCTTATTTTTGTAAAATAAGAAAAACGTACTGACTCGTTGTAAAATTCCAAAATATTTTCACGGATTGCTTAGAACATGTCATATAAGTGTTTTATAAATCTTTTTCGGCTTAACGGATGCTACAATGCTTCTTTTGATATTAACGATTGCGTTTAAGCTTATAGCGTATCGATAAACGAAACCTTTTTCGTTTAAAGAGTTTTAAACGTACTGGAGTCTAAATATCAATATGTTAGCCTCTATAACATATATATAACTCGTATATGACCCCTCAGTATGTATACGGGTCATAATTAGTATCGGTCGGTTACTCGTTTAAGCACTACGAATTAACCGATTTATCGTTTACTTGTTACGTAAAGAATATAGTATACCTCGTTTTGCCATGAATGTCACATGATTACTTGTCGACAATGCTTCAATCTTTTCTCGAGATTTCATTTGAGACTCAAGAGATTGTCGATAAGTGTCCTTAAGAGAAGCAATTTCTCTTATAAGATTATCATTTTGACTTTTCAAAGCTTCTAACTTAGAGTTGCTAGATTTACAATCAACACATGATGCTTTAACAAATGAAGTAGAAGAAATAGAATTACTAACCTCATTGATCTTAGCCATGCAAGCAAACATTGATTCAGAAGACTTGTCGCAATAATCGTCAGAATCAGATCCAGAATCATTATCTGAAGACATCACACTAGCAGTAGCATCTTGACAATCTTCATGTAACCCAAACATAGCTAAATTTGCTTGAACATCATTGCATAGTAGCCGTTGTGACCAATCAGTCCCGTCTGCTAACATTGCTTGTGTTGTTGAAGAAGATGGTTTCTTTTCAGCATCACTTCCCCGTGGTGAAGAAGCATTTTGACTTTGACCACGAGGTCCAGTGTATTCTTTTCTTGGTTTGTCACATTCCTTTGCAAAATGCCCGAATTCTTGACAATTATAACATTTCACCTTCAATTTATCAAAACCCAACTTCTTGTTTAACGCTGGAAGATCTTTTCTAGTTCTCTGCATGAATCTTTTAACTTTACGTACGATCATGGCCATATTCCATTTCAAATCCATGATCTCTAGATCATCCGGATCTATCTGATCATAATCCTCATCTGTTAACTCACTCGTGGCAATTTTACTACTCACCAAGTTTTCATATGAGGACATAAATGCCGTCAGAAAAGCAAAGAGTTGCTTAGCTTCCTTCACATTCACACTCGGTGGTGTAGCAAATGGATTAGTACTAGTAGAACTTCCAGAACCACCTGAATTACTAGCAGAGTAGAAACAAACTTTTGGATCATTAAATATAGCAGATTCTTTTTCACATGCAGCATGAGTAAGAAAAGCAGTGATAGGTGAAATCGTTGAACTCAGAGGCATACTTCCACCATAGAAAGCCGGATCTTGATTTTCTTTGGAAGATTTTTGGCACTTAAGATCATATTCTCTAGCTTCGATCTTTTGTAGAAATTCAAGTGCTGTCAAATCTTCATTCAGAAAATAATCATTCTCTTTCAAAACCATGAGAAATGTTGAATAGGAACTAGGAAGCACACTCTTGATAGTGTCAATTTTATCTCTTTCAGAAATTTCCAATTTCATTTTGTCCATTTCAGCAATTAAGTGACTAAATCTTGTAGTCATCTCTTCAACTGTTTCTCCTTTCAATAAATTAAAGTTTCAAAATTGAAACTTGAGCATCACTTTCTTACTCTCAGCTGTGTTTCCCATGCTTCTCATACGCAGATGTTGAAACAAAGATGCACATCTCTTGATACTTTCAACTTGATGAAAAATATTCTCTGGTAAAGCCATAGTCAAAGTAGAATATGCTTTTATCTCGATTTCTAAAGCTTTCTTCTCTTCTTGTGAGTATTGAGAAACTGCTTTAGGAGTATACCCAATAGTATCATCACCAATCATTGGTGCAACATAAACCTCATCAAGACAATAAGAACAGTCAGGATGAACAGATCCCAAATGTGCACGAAACCGAGGTTCCCATTTGGCAAAGTCACTGAACTTCATCAATCTTGGACATTTAGAATGTGAACCTATCTCGGTATCAAGTTGCAACATTTGTTGCATCAACATATTTTGAGACGCCAATGCATACATACCAGCCATCTTTGAAAATTAAACAAATAATAAAATATCTTAACGAATCAGTGAATCAGCAATAGCGAACTGTGAACAGTGTAGCGAATTGTGAATAATGTAGCGAATTGAGTTTTAACGAATCAAATCTTAACGAATGAGGTGAGTGAGTTAGCGAATCAAAAGTCAACCCAACGAGTCAACTTAACGAATCACAAATAAATTTAACGAATCACCCAAATGGCGAAACAGATAACAAATGTGATGAAGATTTAACGAATCACAAGTCAACTTAATGAATTGACCAAACGAATTGACCAAGTCAACTTAACGAATTGATCAAGCGAATTGACCAAGTCAACTTAACGAATTGATCAAGCGAATTGACCAAGTCAACTTAACGAATTGATCAAACGAATTGACCAAGTCAACTTAACGAATTACTAAGGAGAGCTTAGCGAATTAACTATAACGAATTATACTATAACGAATCAGGTTGTTACAACCGTTTGTAACAAACTTGATTCCTTTCTGCCACGTGGCAAAAAGTTGTTATGACACAAATTCCAAGATAACCACGTGTCAAACGAATCAGTTATCTAGTTAACGAACTAGATAACACGAATTGATTAACTCACACGAATCAGTTAGCGAACTGATTAGCGAATGAAAAGAACTGATAGCGAATCAAGTTAAAGACATAGCGAATCGCATGAAACTTTATAACGAATCGCATTCATCTTCAAATCTTCAAACATTCAAGAACAATTTTCCAGAAGTATGAAGATCAAAACCCAGAAACTTATCAATTCCAGAAGTATACACTCAATTCTTAACCAAATTTAACAAATATATACAAAATTCTTCGTAATCACAACGCGAAATTCAACCCAACACATCTCGTAACCGATTATCACAAATACACGAATCAATTTCAACCACAATTAATCCCCTATTCACGGACTCAAACCGAAAACCCAATAAACATCACAATCAAATCCACAATCCAATTCCACTCAATTGAACATCAATAATACCTTAACGAAACCAGATTCACTCTAATCCATCCAGATTCAATCCAAAACAACCCAAATTGATTCAAATTCAAACCAAACAGAAAATAAACACAAAACTATAACAATAACAATCAAACGAAGTGAATTGAGCCCCGAAAGCTCTGATACCACTTGTTTGATCCCCTTTCTTTGTTATCACCTCGTGCTAATCAATATCTTAGATCTAATCCAGATCTATACATTGATATTAATTAAACGGATCTAACTCTTTTAATACCTTAGCTTGATTGTTAGTAGTATATATATATTATCAATAAGATTAACGTGAAGCTTGTGAGAGAGAGAGAATACTTGAAACTTTCTGAATAATGTTAATTCTCTCAAAACTTCAACCCTTTACAAGTGAACAGTGGTTCACTATTTATAGAAGACGATCTGGTTCGCTAACATCCCCTAGCGAACCAGCATCCCCTTCGTTAAATAACTTAACTTAACGAACCACCCCCTGATTCGTTAACATCCCCTAACGAATCAGGAGAGAATACATTATAAAGTCCTAGTTCGTTAACATCCCTAGCGAACTAGACTTAATGTTAACGAACTAGTCTTAGTTCGCTAACATTCCTAGCGAACTAGACTAAACATAACGAATTAGATAAATAACATTAAAATATTACATTAAAATAATCAAATAAACATTAATGATAATTACAAAGACTCGAGACGCAAGACCGTGCACTAACACATATCTTCCCAGCTTTACAACCAATGGATTATTCTTTTTGGCTTCTCTCATACTCAACTCAATGTTTGCCCTCTGTTCATCAGTCATTGCAACTTGTGGGGACATAACATTAGTAGCTTTGACATTTTTCCCTTGATCATTTTCAGGATCATCATTATCATCATCAGAATCCTCAGACTCATCCTCTCCTTCATTTAAATCATTCATAGCATCAATATTTGGTTCATCAGAGGGTGGATGATCTGGTTCACTTCTTATTGGCACATCAGGAACACCCTGAACCCTTTCACCTGGTTGCAAGGTTTGTAGTGGGACAGCCTTTATAGGCTAGCATCATCTTCCGGAGTTTCAACAAAGTACTTGTTCTTGTCATCCCACTTTCCTCTCTTGGCAGATCTTTCATGCTCAGTCTGCTCGGATGCCTTCTTTCTTCTCATGTATGTCTTCGAAAACCTATTGACTTTCTCTGCAAATTCTTCATGTAATTTTGAAAGTCTTTCTCTTTTCTGTTCAAGTGTTTCATGAGGTTCAGTCACATCCACCCTTTCTGACCAGCTGTCAGTTGGGTTCTTCTTCAAATCTTCTCTCACTTGTTCAGTCCATTTCTTGGTAGCCATTGAAGCAATGGACTCACCAATTTCTTCTTCAATCATTACATCAGTATTCAAGTTGGCAGGTTCAGCAGTTTCTGAGGACTTTCTTTCTTGTTGATTATGGGATTGAAACATGCTAACCACCATAGCCAGGGAATTGTCAGCTTCCTCAGCTCTGTTCATCATAATCAATGTTTCAATTGCTTCTTGATCAGCCACATCATCCATAATTTCTTTTGCAAGTTTGGCTTGTTTAATCAAGATTTCCTGTTCTTCAATTTCTTCAGGAGTTAGGGATTGAGCCAATATCTCCCTATCCCTTGTTTCTCTCAAGATATTCTCTTGTTCTCTTAGGGCATCCGCAGCAGCAATAGCATCATCTTTAAATAGTACATCCTTTTCAGGATATGCCTTGACAGGCTCTTCTTCAGTGACTTTTGCTTTTCCTTTATCAATTCTTCTCCTCACATCGTCTTCATCTTCAGACTGTACATAGTCATCAATCTCCTTCTCAAGTGCTTCTAACTCAGGGTCATACTCTACCCTCTTGGATCTTTCAGGTTGTTCAGTTTGAGTGATAGGCTCCTCAGTAGCAGTATTCCCGTCATTCATCACTTCAGTTTCTACTCTAGTTTGAGTGTCAATTAAGACATCAGTAGCTATATCAGTAGCAGCTACATTCTCCTCAACATTTGTCTTTTCAATCCCCTCTTCTGTCTAAGCATTTTCTTCATCACTCCAAGTAACATTCATTACTTCATCATTATAATCATAATCTTGTTCTCCTATGTCTGACTGGTCACCTTCATACTCATCATCTTCAATTCTCCTGTCCTCACTACTTTCCTCTCCATCATCATAATCAATCATAATCAATTTTAAACTATTAGCAGTCTCCACAACTGTGGCAGTTTCTTCAACATTCACACCAGAGACAGTTGACCTATACTCATTCTCCCCTGTTTTGGGGTAGCCGAGGTCTTCTCAACCTCCTGCACCAGGGCTTGAATTCTCAAGTTTGCTTGTACCAACTTCTCTAACAACATCACATTTTCATTAGTCACCTCCTCATTTCTTCTTCTCAACTCAGCATTTTCTATCATTAAGTCCAGATTTCTTTGAAATGTGTCTGTATGTGAGGTTGTAGGTGGTGATGTAGAAAAAGGGTTCAAACTCAGGTTGTTCTGTGGTGTGAGTTTTGAAAATGGACGGTGGTGGTGATTGTGTATGAGGTGGGCTTGAAATGAATGGATCAGTATGAATTGGGCTTGTTGTTGGTGGTGTTTGTGGTGGTGGATATGTATGTGTTGATGATGGTATAATTGGTTGGTCAATGTGTGGTGGTGACTGTGGTGGTGTTGGAATAGGTTGTTCTATTTGCTCAAATTGCTCCCCCCTGATCAGGTGCAACAATATCCATAGCTACTCCAGCTCCTTCTTCATCTCCATCTACATCATCATCTCCATCATCAGAGTCTCCATCATCATCATTCTCAACATCATCTCCTCCTTCCTCCTCTGAGCTTAACTCAGGCACTGGCATCACCTCCAAGTTATGATCTAACAGCCATGGCAAAATTTCAAATGGAACTTCAGAATTGAATCTGTTAGTAGCACCTGTATTCTTAATTCTCTTATAAGTGTCTGGATTTTGCAGCAGGTGGGTTATGCCGATAGTGGGCAGATCTTGCAATTCTCTGTTGAAGATTATCTGTAAGAACCTTGGGTATTGCAAAAACCTATCCTTCTCAGCCTTTTTCAAGTTTGAAACTAATCCCTCAAAGATCATCTTTGAGAAATTAAATGGAAAATCATAAATGATTCCAACAGTGGCATTTGCTAGATCACGACTCATCAAGGTCCATGATCCTTTCCTTGGAGCAAACCCCTGTATCACATGGTGAATGAGGAATCTATACAGCATTGGAAACATCCCCTTTTGAAACTGCCCATCATGTACAGTTCCCTGATAACCCATCGTCTCTTCAAAGATCCTCATCAGGTGATCAATGTTGAAATTAATATGATTATGATCATCATCATTCAACCGTAAACATCTTCTGATCATCCTTTCTGTCACATGTATCTCATGGCTAGCAACAGATGCTTCAATTCTTTTCCCATTGATATCTTCAACAAGTTCCGCATATCTCCATAAATCCAGTGAATGATTTCTGTAGATGACAGGATTTTCAGTGAAGGCAAAACTGACATTTGACCGAGCCATCCATGTAATCATTCTTTCCATCGGCTCGTTGTCAGGTGTGACTTGTAAAAGTGCACACATATTGTGCTTCTTCTCGAAGAAGTATTTGGGTTCTTTTTCTGCCATATCTGAACATCCCAATCAAACATATTCAAAGTGAAATTAGTCATAAAGTTCAGTACTTTTAAATAATTTCAAGGTATAAAAATGAAGAGGAACGAGAGAAAAATCGTCAAGAACCTGTTCTTCGACAAATTTATAACCTAAACACATAAACAGAGTATTAGTAATCAAATACATAATCAAAGCCCATTATATTCTAATCGTGATTGAAAAACACATTTTTATTGCTTACCGAGTCGGAATTAGAGGGCTGATTCAAGTTAGGGTTTGGATTAAAGTTGAATGCGATAAGTCGGTTTAGGTTACTTTGCGAGTAAGCAGTTGCAGTGGAAGGAGAGAGAGGGAAAAGTTATGTTGAAAATTTTGCCTAACTCCCTCTTATATACCTTTTGAAAGTGGGTTTTAAATGCTTTTTGTCGTTTAGTGAATTATTAGCTGTCACACAGTAACATTATCCACTTGATATATTAAACCATTTCTTTATAATTTTAGCAAACCTTACTCGGAAAATTTTAATAAATCCAAAGTCTACTCGGTATACTTCCACTTACACAAAGCTTACCCGATTAAAATAAAAACATCAAACCTTGCTTTATCAAACTAAGTAATTTAAAGTCAAGACACTATGAAGACAGCTTACCTGAAACACTAGATTTCTTGAGAAATTAATCACAAGGCATATAATCAAGTATGAAATATCAAATAAGCATCCTTACTAGGAATCAATTAAGATCCCCATATAAATTTCTTGAATTCAAATTTTAAAAGACTTGGTCTAGCATAAGCCTTAATTAAATAAGAATCATAATCAATCAAACATACTAAAAACATATTCAATCAAGTATACTTGGAAGCATAGTGTGCTCGAGCAACCTTTCTGATGTATAGTGTGCCCGAAAAATATTCTTATGCAAAGTATACCCGAATAACCTTCCTACAGTACAAAGTGTGCCCGGAAAAGGACATCTAACAGACATTGTACTCGGAACGTCAAGTTTTGAAATTACCAAGTATATTGAGGTAACAGAAGTGTACCCGAAATATAAAGTGTGCCCGGAGAGCAAAGTTTGCCCGAAAACACTTGTAATTTCAAAGAAAACATAAACACAAATATCTCAGAGCATGCTAGGAATGCACATATTCAATCATCAGGTATGCCCGAGAACTAAACTAAACAGTTTAGCATACTCAAGAAACATCAACATATCAAACCATACCCGAAAATGACAAACTTAAATAATAATATCTAAGTGTGCTCGGAAAGGTTAACAAACCTTTCTTAACATATATTCACACAAATCACAGAGCTTACTCGGTGTACTAGCTTAAGTTCACAAAGTTTGCTTGAAATAACAATCAGCATATAAAATGCAAAGCTTGCCTGGAACAAGACTTTCTTGTTAAAAGCTAGCTATAACACATAATCATCTCAAGACTTCAAGCTTGCTCGGGAAATGAGTACACCAGTGTACTCTACCCGGAAAGTGTAAACACTTCAAAGCATGCCGAAAATCATAAACTTAGTCAATAATGACTAAGCTTGCCCGAAAAGGTTAAAAGTATCAAACCTTACCCGAAAATACATATTCAAACATATTCAACTGTTTTGTGTCCGGAAAGGTTATAAAACATCAAACCTTACCCGAACTTACATATTCAACCTATTAAAGGCAAAATGCAACACTTTTTGACTTAAACCACTTTGTCAAAATATATTTTTCATTTCAGATCATAGTTTAAGAGCAAATGGTGCATTTAGAGATCAAATTTCAGTTATATTTCTTTTCAAAACAGTTTGTTTCATTTTCTGAAAAGATCTCAAGAATGGGATCATATTGACTAAGTAGCTTTCTTAACACTTCATTTTCAGCATTATTATGACAACATAGATAGGTTAACAGCAGGTATAAACTTAGCATGAATTTCATCTCTTTGGTGATATGATTAAGGTTCATTTAGAAGCATAATGCATTAATGATCAATACTGTGCTATGATGCCTCATATATCTTCTCAAAGCTTATTTGGCTTTCCCCATATCACCCCAATTTGACTCCAACCTCCTGTATTTGGTCAAAAATTGTTTTTGTATGACAGAACTTATTGGATCTTTCTATATTTTTGATATTCAAACATATATAGAGGTTGAACGTTGGACTTACAGTTAAATAACAAGCCTTTCATTCAAGATGAGACAAATTTTGTCAACATCTTTGTAGTTCTTGTTGTAACCCTCTTATTTGATAAAATATTTAAAACCACTTGTCTGGTCCCTTGATTTCAGCTGCATCTTACTTAATCATGTCATAACTCACACAAATAGATGTGTCGACAAGAGAGTTAATGACGGGTTGCTATAGTTAGAAAGACGATCGTTTGTTAAAGGCGGAATCAATAACAAACATACGGTTGTAAAATCAGTATTCAAAGGTAACCAACAAGAACAAGATTCACTCAAAAGATTTCCATTTATATAATATCAATCATACAAAGTGGATAATCGATTTAGGGTTTCTTAAAGGTTTATCCGTACTAAGACAGCCGTCACACACAATATTCTATTCTTAATAAATGTTTCTGTCTGCCTTGTCCGTCTTTTTCCCTCTTGTTATTGATATTTTCTCAAGTTTTCTAACACATGTTTTTTGTCATATTTAAAGATGTTTCATTTTTGGTTGACCAAATAACAACAGGCTTGTGTATGACTGGGTAATCACTTTTCTGCCTATCATTTGGAGAGATTTATCTTGAGACATGCAAAGACAACTATGTATCTCCACATAAAGATTAGCATATTCATTATGTTTATATCACCTTAGATTTTACATCATCATGAGAAAGCAACCATACATGTTAATGACTATACTAAGGTCCTTTTAGCCTATTAAATCCATATGATTGGCTAAGTAGTCAATGTACTATCATTTCCCGTTAAACACAGTTTAATATTCAATCACCCCAATATCTCTTCATTGGCAGGTAATTGGCTATCCTGTTTGACAAAAAGTGGTCAACAGGACCAAACATACATGTGAATATATGTCATTTCAAAGTCAGAGCTATTGACATAGTTTTAAGTGAAGGAATAAGAAACAAGTCATAATTGCCCCAAACGCATTCAGTTTTCAGGTCAATGGCTATCCTTTGAATCTGTAGAGATTTATGGACCAAACATACACAAGTGCATGTCCTTCCAACTGGGCAAATGACATAATTTTCAGCAAAAACAACTACTTGAGAATTTTCTTTAAAAATCCTTCTTTTAAGCTTCTTTTAAAGCTTGAACTGAATAATCTTATCATATCTCTACACCATTAACAACATGTTCATGTTTTGATCAAAATAAAGTATTTATGCAAAATTCATTGTAGAATTCATTTTATCACTTAATTTTGACATAAAACACATTTTGACATACAAAGTTGTAACATAATCAAATCTTAATCAAACTTAATATTATCAGGACAAGTAGACAGTACTGTAATTCAAAGTCTAACCTATCTTAATAACATCAGAAGATCAGATAAAGCACATATTCAAGCAATGATGTCAGATAAGCTTACTCTAACAATTAAATCTTAACAGAGACACTTATACTAACATCACAAATGCACAACAACTGATAATCAAACACGCATATTAATCAGATCAATCATGTCAAAACTATGCAATCATCATCAGTTAAAGCACATATCAGTTTAAATATTCGGTAGCATAATCAGTAACATACTCAAGCATATTCACATAACATTCAATTTGTGAAACCTCTAAATAAAATAATCAGTTAGCACATAGAGGTACACAACCAGGCACACGTCCTAAATTAGATTTCATCAGAGTTGATCATTCCCAGGGCTTTCAAAAGAAAGTTGAACCTGGTTCTATCAAGTGGTTTGTGAATAGGTCAGCCAAATTGTCACTTGTATCAACTCTTTGCATTTCAGTCAAACCTTTTTCACTGCAATCCCTGATGAAGTGATGTCTGATTTCAATGTGCTTAGTTTTAGAATGTTGAACTGGATTCTTAACAGTAAAATATGCAGAAGTATTATCAATAAGAATTTGGGTGTTCAGAAAATTCAAACCATAGTCCAGCATCTGATTTGAATCCATAGAACTTGTGCACAACAGGTAGATGCAGCAACATATTCAGCTTCTGCAGTAGAAATTGAGACTGTAGTCTGCTTTTTGCATTGCCATGACACTAGCTTTTCACCCAAAAATTGACATCCTCCTGAGGTTGACTTTCTACTCATGTTACATCCATCATAATCACTGTCTGCATATGCAATCAGATCAAAAGATTGGTTCTTTGGATACCAAATTACTAAGTCTGGTCTTCCCTTTAAATATCTAAATATTCTCTTAACAACATTCATGTGGGAGACTTTTGGACTTGATTGAAATCTTGCACACACACATACAACAAACATGATATCTGGTCTTGTTGCAGTCAGATACATCAGAGATCCAATTTTGGCTCTATATTCATGTTCATCAACAGACTCCCCCTTTTCATCTGCAATCATCTTTTCTTTGGTGTCCATTGGAGTTGAAGCAGTCTTGTACTCATGGCAGTTGAACTTGTTCAAGATGTCCTGCACATATTTGTTTTGGTGAATGAAGATCCCTTCATCTTTCTGTTGAACTTGCAATCCAAGAGAGAAGTTCATTTCTCCCATAGAACTCATGCTGTATTTGGAGTTCATTACCCCTTCAAACTCCATGCACATTTGTTCATTTGTAGATCCAAAGATGATGTCATCCACATACACTTGTAACAGAAGTAAGTCTGATCCTTTTCTTTTGTAGAAGAGTGTCTTGTCAATGGCTCATCTTGTAAAACCATTTTCAAGAAGATGATTTGACAGCTCATCATACCATGCTATAGGAGCCTGATGCAATCCATAAAGGGCTTTGTTTAGCTTATACACCCTGTTGGGATACATTGGATCCTCAAAACCTGGAGGTTGAGCTACATACACCTCTTCATCAATCTTTCCATTTAGAAATGCAGACTTAACATCAAGCTGGAACACTTTAATGTTCTTTGAGGCAGCATATGCAAGAAAAATCCTGATAGCTTCAAGTCTTGCAACATGCAACAGGAGCAAAAACTTCCTCAAAGTCTATTCCTTCTTCTTGAAGACATCCTAGTGCTACAAGTCTAGCTTTGTTCTTAATCACCAAACCCCTTTCATCTCTTTTGTTTCTAAAAACCCATTTGGTTCCTATTGCATATCTGTCTATTGGCCTATCAACAAGATCCCACACATGTAGTTCTCTGAACTGTGCCAGTTCCTCTTGCATTTATTCTACCCAACTATTGTCTTTTAGTGCTTGAGCAATGTTCTTTGGCTCTATTTGGGATAGAAAGCAGGAGTAAAGACATATGTTTGCAATTTCAGAATGACTTCTTGTAACTCTTTCATGCAAATCTCCAATGATGTTTTCAGAAGGATGATTCTTTTCCACATAAGAAGTTTGTATAATCATATTGTAGACAAATTTGTGTCAAGATTTGTTTCATTAAGCTCTGGTTCTTTAATTTTCAAATCAGTTTCTGCATCATGAAATTCTGGTGCTTCATCATTATGTTGTCCTGAAGTAGATGCACCATTGTTTTCTAAGTTTAATATTTGAAAAAGATCTTGAAATCTTGCTGTAGATGCAGCTTCTTCTCCACTTTCTTGGTTCCTTGTGTCATCCTTATTATGAACTTGATCATTTTGTACATCTTGATTGTCTTGATTGTTCTCAGTATGATCATGTTCAGGACTGTGATTATTTTCTTGATTTTGTTTACCAATGTCACATGAGGAACTCTTCACAAAAGTATACTCCTTTTCTTTTCTAGCAACCTTCTTCCATAATTCTTCTAAGTCCAGTGGTTTCTTCTTTTTCTCTTCAATTTCACTGGTCTTGTAGAATGAGTCATCAAAGTCTTCAGGATAAATCTTGAAAGACCTTATTAGCTTTTCATGATCAAATAGCCATGCTGCACCGTCAACAGTATTGAATTGATTCTCATTAAAGATGATGTCAGATGATTCTATGACACTTAAATGGTCTTTCACATAAACTCTGTAAGCTTTTGAGTATGTAGAATATCCAACAAAGAAACAATCTAGGGATTTTGTTTGAAACTTTTTCAAATAGTCCCTTGTGTTCAGAAGAAAACATTTGCATCCAAAGGGCTTGAAAAACTTAATGTAAGGCTTTCTGTTGTGAAATATTTCATATGGAGTTTTGTTATGACTTTTGTTGACAAGTACCCTGTTCTGAACATAGCAGGCTGTATTTATGGCTTCAGCCCAAAAGGTGACAGGCAGATTAGCATCTGCAAACATGGTTCTTGCAGCTTCAATTAAAGTTCTATTTCTTCTTTCTGCAACACCATTTTGTTAGGAGTTCTAGGAGCTGAGAATTGTTGTTGTATTCCTTTTACTTCACAAAATTCTTGCATAACTCCATTCTTGAACTCAGTGCCATTGTCACTTCTCATCATCTTAAATTTTTCATTCAATTTGTTCTCAATCATTGTTACACAACCTTTAATCAACTCAGCAATCTCATCCTTGGTACTTAGGAAATAAACCCAAGTGTATCTTGAATAGTCATCAATGATCACAAGACAATATCTTTTCTTCCCTATACTTGGTACACTCACAGGACCAAAGAGATCCATGTGAAGTAATTCAAGTACTTGATCAATTGAGTTGATGAGCTTTGGCTTATGAGTAGATTTATGTTGTTTTTCTTTTTGGCATGAACTACAATGATCTTCCAATTTGAACTCTCTTGTAGGTAAGCCTATGACATGCTCACCTTTGACAAGTCTATTCATGTTCTTTAAGTTCACATGACAAAGTTTCCTATGCCACAATTTTGATTCATTTTCAGTGGCTTTGGAAACAAAACATGCACCTCCTCTTGAGATAACTTCTTTGATATTCAATTCATACAAGTTACCATTTCTTGGTGCCATCATCATAATCATTTCAGGTGGAATCACAAACTCAGGCTTCAAGATGAAACAGTGGGAGTCATCAAAACTGACTTTGTATCCCTTATCACACATTTGTGATATACTCAGTAGATTGTATTGAAGACCTTCAAAATGAAATACATTATCAAATGAGACTTTCCCATTTGTTAAGATTCCTTTTCCAACAATCTTTCCACCATTTTCATCACTCCCAAAAGCTACAGGACCTTCATACTTTTCTTCATAATTGACAAGAGACCTCTTGTCACAAGTCATGTTCCTAGAACAACCACTATCCATGTACCATGTGTCATTCAGAGGAGTGGACTGTTCCTGCACATACAAAGAAAGTTTGATTAGTTGAGTGATGAAATGCAAGTCTTATCAACTTGCAGTTCATCAGATTCAGTTTCAGACACAGCTTGGGAAGTGAGTGTTGTTGGTTCAGGATCTTCATGAGTGAGTTCTAGATTGTCTGAATTGTCTGTTTCATAACCACACTCTCTTGGGGTTTTAACTAGTGAGGTTGAGTTCTGATACTCAGCTGAGTCAGAGGCATACTCCTTTATCACATAGTCCTTCTTTTCAGAGTAGTCTCTCACATCAGGAACTTGCTCAACCTTTGTTTCTGTTTTAGGTTTCCAAAGAAAACCTTGTGGTTCATATCCATGCTTTAACAGAAACTTCTCATCACCAGTGAGTTTAGTTGGTTTCTTTCTAGGATATGCATCTTTTCTTCTTGTTTTCTCACTGCTTGATGATCCTTGAGAACTATCAGAATTGACAGATTGAGTATCCCTTTTTGGGATTATTCTCAAGGGTTGAGAGCCCTTTTTAACATTTTTCACATGCTTCACTGGAGATTTACCCCTTTTAACAGGTTTGTCCACATGTTTCTTGGCTTTCATTGAATGCCTTTGGCTCTCATTTTCTAGAACTTTCTCTTCACAAACCTTTCCCATACCCAAGTATTTTTCATACTTCATTTTGTAGGCCACAAAGTCTTGTCCATACTTTGTTTCATCTAGGACATGAAAAGGCTTGAATTTCAGTCTTTCATTACATGAGTCTGTATGATGACCATATTCATCACACTTCTTGCACCATACCTTTCCTTTGAAAATTTCATGTTCTTTTGGTTTCTTGAACCTTTCACTTGGTCTTAGTTCATTGACTCCAATGGTCTTCTTGTTCTTTAGACTGTCAAAGTTGATTGAGAAAGGGACAAATTCCTCAATCTTGATGTCTTTTCTTTTAGTCTTGCTCTTTACAAACACAATTTTTTGCATATTCAGTGGTTCTTCATCCTGATTTTCTCTATGTCTTGATTGTCTTTTCTCATATTCTTCCATAGTTTCCACATCTCCAATATCAAGAACTTTATGATTAGAGAAAATAGGATAAACAGGGATAAAGTTCTCAACATTCACATCTTCTTTCACCCTTTTCTTGTTGTTCTGCTTTATCCTTTCCAATACTTCTTGGCTTGGAGGCCTTACAGCATTGTAATTTACCTTTCTTCTTTCACATATGTCAAAGGACACATGTTCTCTTTTTGTTCTTTCATTCTGTTTCTTCATTCTTGATGTGACAGGTGGATATTTTGGAAGTTTGTCAATGGATTCTGGCTTCTTGTATCTTCTTCCTCTTCCAGCAGATTTGAGTTCCTCTTCAGTAATTTGATCACTCAAATCACTCAAGTCATCTTGATTCAAATCAATTGACTCAAGGTCATCTTCAGAGACTTGAACTCCGGTTGGCTTTTCTTCTTTCAACTCTTTCTTCACAACAAACTCTCTTTCTTCACTCACCTCAACATTCTTGTACAAATCCACAAGTTCTTCTTTGTCTTGAAAGACATCTTTGAATTGTTGTAGATATGCATTTCTTTTCTCTTTATCAACTCTTGGCATAAAGTTGTTGTTGAAAGGTGGTTGTACTGCTTTGTACTTGTCTTCTTCTTTAACTTGGTTTAAAATTCCACAGATGTTTCTAGTGGAGACCAAGTTCTTCAAGAATTCATTGTCAGCTTGCAGTTTTGTGTTTAGCACCTTCTCTTCTATAATCATTTTCTTCAACCCATCAATTTCAACGATGAATCTTTTCTGAGCTCTGTAACTATTTACACAGTCTTCTTCTAAACTTTTCATTCTTTCTTCACTCACTAGTTCACTCGCCTCATATGCATTGATGATACTTTGTTTCTTAAAACACTCACTTTCCAGCTTGCCTACTTTCATTTTCAGTTCATTGATAACTTCAGTTAAATCAATAGTAGGAGCAGAATGTACTTGAGATGATGATCCAGTTTCTTTCTCAATTATAGCCATGAATGCTACATTTGCTCTCTTGATATCATCTGCAATGTCTTCTTCATGATTGCTCCAATCAAAGTTACCCTCATGCTGTGTTGTTACAGCAACATTTCCTTGATTTCTGATCTGGTTCTGATTGGCTGGAACAGTGTTGTTTGGAACATTTTGATGGTTTTGATTGTTGTTTCTCTGAAAACCTTGATTCTGATGCATTCCTTGATCATGATTGTTTATTTGAGGTTGAAAGTTATTGAAGTTGGGATTATAGTTGTTGTTGGGATTGTTGTTGAAGTTGTTGTTGAAGTTGTTGGTGTTGGGTATCTGCTGATATTGAGTCTGTTGTTGATACTGAGGCTGCTGATTTCTTGGTTGGTTTTGAAATTGGTTCACTTGGAAATTTCTTGGCATGTTACATTCTCTTGCAAAATGACCAGGCTGTTGGCAGTTGTAGCAGATGGCTTTTGACTTGTCCAAACCAATTCTTTCATTTGGTCCTGATAGGAGTGACCTACCAGTCCTGTTGTAAAGCCTCTTGCTTCTAAGAGCCAACATGGCTGCTTGCCACTTCAAATCCATGTCCTCCAAATCATCCGCATCTATCTGCTCAAGATCATCTTGTACTACACTTGTGTGAATTAGATTCTTTGCAACAAATGCATTATATGACTCAATGAACATTGAAAGCAAGGCTTGAGTATCACTGCCTTGACCATTTCCACCACTATTGTGTGGAACATTCCCACTTGCCATAGAGGCAGAATCAGTGTCATCAATCAACTGCACATTGAATCTTTGCTGGTTTCCTTGATTGCTAACACCAACAAATGATTTTGGAGTATCAGAATTAAGTTCAACAGGTTCTTCAATGATAGGAATCTGCTGTTGATTCTTGGTAGTCAAATTACCCATAGGTGCAATCAATGCGTTTGAAACATTGAAGCAGGGTCTTTCCTCCTTAATCATTTCATTCTCTATCATCTCTATTTCTGCAGTTTGAAGAAAGCACGCTACATCATCCACTTTTAGCTCATTGAAGTTGTGCTTTGTAAGGATGACCTTGCAAGCAGTATACCATTCATTTGGCATAGAGTTGAGCAGCTTGGTATTGAGGTCAAAGTCAGTCATGACATAATCTGTGGTTCTGAGATCATTCACAATTCCCAGAAACCTCTCCAGAATTGATTTCAACCTTTCTCCTTCTTTATACTTGAATCTTTCTAGCTGCTGCTTCAATCTCTGCTTCTTGATGTTTTTGAGTTCAACATTTCCCTCAAACATTTCAAGTATTGCATAACACATTGCCTTGGCATTGGGATGATGTGCAACCTTCGTAAGTATTTCCCAAGACAAACCTAGCTTCAACATAGCTAAAGCCTTGTCATCTACCTTTCTCATCCTTTCTCTCACAGCAGCAGTTGCTGCCTGATTTGCACCTTCTGCAACTTACCCTTGTGGACCATTCTTGATGGAGTTCCACATATCAATATCATTATAGCAAGCGGCTGCTTAAATCTCTGCTTCCTGTCCAGACAATCTAGGAATCTTGTTAGTAGAGACTTCTTGTTCCTCATAACCAGACATTTTGAGAAATCAAAAGTAGTTTCTTTGTAAAAACAGAGTTCAAAATAATCAGATCTGAAAACCAATTGTTCAGATCTGAGGTGTCTGATGCGATAAGAGCAAGATTTATATATAAATATTAAAACTTTGATTAAAATAAGGAAGAGAAAATACCAAATGATTGTAGATCTGGAAGAAAAATTAAGAACAGAGCTGCTGACGTCACGTTTCAATGTAACAGTGGTCTACTGACGTCATTCTTCTTCAAATCTTCAATCAACAACAATCTTTCCAAAATAGCAGCAACAAGCTCTGATACCACTTGTCTGGTCCCTTGATTTCAGTTGGATCTTACTTAATCATGTCATAACTCACACAAATAGATGTGTCGACAAGAGAGTTAATGACGGGTTGCTATATTTAGAAAGACGACCGTTTCTTAAAGGCGGAATCAATAACAAACATATGGTTGCAAAATCAGTATTCAAAGGTAACCAACAAGAACAAGATTCACTCAAAAGATTTCCATTTATATAATATCAATCATACAAAGTGGATAATCGATTTAGGGTTTCTTGAAGGTTTATTCGTACTAGGACAGCCGTCACACACACAATATTCTATTCTTAATAAATGTGTCCGTCTGCCTTGTCCGTCTTTTTACCTCTTGACGGTGTGCCCTAAAACATTCTATTTATAGGCCTGCCACCCTAGGACAGTTGTCATTCCTTCTAGAAACCCCAAACGTACATACATATTCAAATTACATAATCAGAAAATAGTCTAAGTGTAAAACAAGTCTTTCGGGTAGGCTTTGCATCAAACTTCACATTCTGAGTACGCTGTGTACTCTGCCATCCTTCAAGACTTGGTAACATAGAAGTGTGCTCAGAATCAGTTTCCGGGTAGACTTTACTTGAAGAGTATTTTACCAAGTAAAATACTCACCAGGTAGACTTCAGTCTACTTGACTTTGCCAGACTTTGCCCGACAAACCCTTACGAGCAACCTTGTTCTTCAATGGTCCATTTCAACTCTTTGCTATAAAATAACTTATTAGCAAAGTGTACTCGAGAGTACTGTTCCTTGCTTGATTTGAACCTTGCCCGATATTACTTAGAGTTATTCCTTTAGATCATCAAGCTTGTTCGGACCACCATTATTAACGAATACCTTGCCCGGTCTTCCAATTACTTGGCTTCATGGACTTGGTTAGCCAAAATCTTACTCGGGAGAGAACCTTACTTGGCTACGAAGAACAGACTTGTTTGATAAAGTGAACCTTGCTCGGATTTACATAGATTAGTGAACCTTGCCAGACAATGCACTAATTTGCAAACCTTGCTCGGATATCCACTAAAGAAGACTACTTGAAGATAACCTTGCCCGCTAGACAAAATATCGTACCCGGCTAAGTAAAAGCTTGCTCGGATGTCTAAGGTGTGCCCGGATCCATACTTAGCGAATTCTGAGGAGGTTGAGAAGATTCCAATCTTCCATGTACTTCATCTTGGTCAAATCTTTGACTCAACAATCTCCCCCTTAGGTCAATTGTTTGACTTAACACAAGTTATTTCATCAGGAACATTTTTGTTCATGTCGATCACATAAGCATTATCTTTTTTTTTTATGATTGAACAAGAATCCAGTCATCTGGTATAATGATACCAGGTTTTAAGATCGGACACTCTTTATTAGTGAAATGAGTTGAGAAACCTTTATCATAGATCTGTGAAACGCTCAACAAACTGTGCTTCAATTCAGGAACAACCATTAGTTACAGTACCCTTCTGCGTAATCTTCCCTTTCTCTCCTCCCGCAAAGGAAACATACCCACCGTTAAATATTTGAATGTCGTGTAGCTGGGAAATGTCTCATGTCATGTGCCTGGAACAACCACTATCAACATACCAGGGTCTGATGATATTCCTCCATAGCTGTTCCTGCACGATGTGCGAGATTAGTTATACTTCGGTACCCAGTCCATAGTTACACTGGGTGAACCTGATTCATCTAAAATTTTCACATGTTTCCATGACATGTCTTTTCGATCATCTAATATGGAATTCAATGCCTCTTTTACCGGAGACTTAGACAACCATTCATGTCTACCGCTATAAGATTTGGCATTATTTGTACGAATGGATGACTTGGTCTCTGATTTGCAAGTGGGAGACACAAAAGACTTTGTCTTTTTCACTTGTTTCGGTTTAGAAGCCGTGTTCGTTTTTAATACCGAAGCATCGTTTCTAAACATGTTAAGCTAGTTCTAATGAGGACTAAACCTACTAGATTTGTCTCTGTTCCAATCACCGTCAGAGGGATTAGCCTGGTGATACCTGATATTTTGTTGATAAGTATTACGATGCATATTCCTCTGATAGTATCCACAGTAAGGGACATATGGACGGTGTGGACAATTTCTAGCAATATGACCAGGGAAGCCAGAATTAAAACAAGTTTGACGTTTTATATAGAATTTATTTTGGTCAACTCCCTGTCTTGACCGGTTGTGTGGACCAGTTTCCTTTGCCTGGTATTTACTGCTTGACATATGGTTTGACTCATTACCATGTTTGTCATTAGAGCATCCCTCTTTAACAAACTTAGGCAATGAGTATTTATTAGAATTTTTTGATTTTTTAAACTTATTATAAACCACATCGCCAGAATTCAAAGTTTTAATTGAATCAACCACACAATTTTCTTTGCTCTTAAAAATAGAGCTCACACAAACAGTCGGAATAACAGAATTCAAAACAGGCAATTTTAAAGGAACATCATCATCCTCATCAGTCCAATCCTCAATGATTACTTTATCTGCACATGAGGCAAACACATTAGAATTGTTCACTTCTAAAGTGGACACAGTGGCCTTTACTGAGTTGACTTTTTCGTTTTTTGCTGGTTTACCATAGTTCATGTCTTTTACCTTTTCTTCCTGCTCTTTGGTAAGGGGAAGACCTGTATATTTGTCATTGTATGGTGGGGGTACTTGACTATATCCTATGCCCTCACCTTCATTTTCTTTCTACCATAATTAATTTTCAATCATGGAATTGACTACTTTACTGGAACCATCAAATTTTGTAAAGTCTAGTTCAGCCATTTTAAATTTATTGTTTAGATTTGAAATTTCTAACTTAGAGGCTTCCAGTTCAACAGTTAATTCAATAATTTTCTGTTTGGTATCAAGGTGGTGACAACACTTTAAATTAAAATCAGATTTAATTTTAGAAAAATCCTTTTTCTGTGCTTCTATTTTTATATAGGAAGGCTCTTTCATTTTTCTTAAGTTTATGGTTTTCAGATTTCACAAATTCCATTTCTCTAAGCAGGTTACTGTTATGAGATTTGTAGAGATCTACTTTATTAATACAAGCTTGAGAACATAATGGAGAACTTACCTCAGATGAGCTGGAAGAAGTGAATGCCATAAGCGCAAACTGAAATTTCTCAACTTGTTCCTCAACATCATTTTCTTCTTCAGCATCTTCAACATGAGCAAAGTTAGCAGTTTGATTGTTTATGTTGAGAACAGCCATTTAATCAGTCCAGGAGAATTGCTGAGCTACCAAACCCCGTTCACCCTCACCCTAACTAGCCCCACTTTCTCCTCTAGCACTTCCCACTGGTACCAACGCTCTTTCCATGTTTCCTTCCTTTGCTGGATTGGTACATTCACGAGCGAAGTGACCCGGCTCATGATATATGTAACACCTCAGAGTATCCTTGTTAAAACCCACCTTCTGATTATTTGGCACATTCCAATTATTCCTTCCCGTTCTCTTAGTAAATTTCTTAGCCCGAAACACTGCCATGACGATTTGCCAAGAAATATCCATTTCTTCTACATCATCAGGATGAATTTGATCAAGTTCAGCAGCAACTATTGGTTGAACCAGATCTCCAGCAAGGAATGCGTTGTAGCAGTTCATGAATCCCGCCATTAAAGCAATGTTATCTTGAGTTTCCTTTGAGATAGAAGGAATCTGACTTGAATTCTGACTAGAAGATGCACCAGATGTTTGAGGTTTAACAGTAGCAGAAAATGGTTGAGTAGGTTTAGCACTAGAGCTGGTTGTGGAAAGGCTTGAGAGAATTGACCCTGAGCAGACTTAAACATTGAAAAGTTGTTCTGAGGCTGAAACTGATGTTGTCCCTGAGTAGCTTTGAACATTGAGAAGTTGTCTTGTGAAATAAGTTCATAATTTGAAGCAACACTATAGCCCGCTACATTGTAGGAGTTTGCATAGTTTATGGCCCTTTGCTTGTCATCCATGTCACAAGCCTTGATGATTGCCATAACCTCAGACAGAGTTAGTCTGTTGAGATCCTTCATCTTTTTGATTACTGCAACGTTCATGTCCCTACTTTGAGGCAAAGAGTTTACCAGCTTATTATTTGTCTCAACTGCTGTCAGATTAATACTTGTAGATCTCATCTCAGTCAGAAGAGCTATGAACCTATGCACTTGTGTTTCCAACGACTCTCCAAAAACGTGATTAAACATGTTAAACTTTTGTAGCAACAAATCTTGACGACTTTCCTCATATCTTCATTCCCTTCATATACTTCAATCAATGTTTCCCGTAGTGCCTTAGCAGATTGCAGTTCTCTAAAGCCCATGGCAATATCAGGTGATAGTGCCATAGTCAAAGTCGAAAGTGCCTTTTCATCTTCTTCCATTTTTGCAAAATCATCATCATCATCATCATACAGTTCAATAGGCTTCACAGCAATTTCCTCAGAGTTCTCACGTTGGTATGTGATAGCTTGAGGACCCCTAACAATGCTTCTCCACACTTTGGCATCTTTCATTTTAACGTATTCCTTAACTATGAACTTCCACTCGCTAAATCCCTCATGAGACAGTAGACGAGGTATGCGAGTAGCAGTTCCCATTATGGAGACCAGTTCTTGATGTAGCATAGCATTTGATGATCCATTACCAATAGTTATTTGGTCCATTTTAATAGTAACAATATTAATCTAAGGGATCGTGATTAAGTAAGTTTAAAGGCCCAATAGATCTTGTCCAAAGAAAGGTCCAGCCGAGAACCAAGGATATGGACATAAAACAGCTTCTGGCCGAGAACAGGTTAAACAGAGAACACAAAGTTGACCGAAAATACTTAGATTTGCCCGAGAACCCTTGAATGAGGCAGAAAACAATCAAATTTGCCCGAGAACACTATAATGTGGCCGAAAACAATTAAATTTGCCTGAGAACACTACAATGTGGCCAAAAACACTCAGATTTGCTCGAGAACTGGCTAAACAGTTGGCTTTGGAAACAACAAACTTCCGTGTTTAGTGGGATTTGATTTGTTTCCAAAACAAAAACCAGTCTATGACTAAATTTAGTTCTTTCTCTTCTCTGATACAACGTTCGCCAGAAAAAACACCAAAACACCAAAAACTCCAATAAATCCAGAGAAGCAAAAAAGCCTTGAATCATTTGATATCAAACCCGAGCCTTGAATTGTTCAAAAGGCTCCGATACCAATTGTAAGTCCTACGAACGGATCTTTCAATATGATATACACAATCTTGATGTTATTGCGGAATATAACACGAGATGATTCAAGACGAACAAACAAGAAGACACCAACAATGCTTCAAAACATATGTATATTGCATGTCAGATTCTTAAGCACTTTAAAATACTCGTTCCACAAAATCTAGTGAACGATCGACCTCAAAACCCTATACATAAAATCTATATATAGGCAAACCACAACCTAACCCAAAACCAAGCCCAAGCCCACCGAGATCACATATCGATCTCGGTTTGCATATGCATACAAGACATAAACCATACAAGAATAGACTAAGTATAAACCAACGACGTATAAACCCAACACAGATCTTGTCGGCTTAGTCTTATATCCTCATTCCCTTTATAGACATCAATAAGGGCTTCCCACAACCCTTGTGTAGACTGTAGCTCTCTGAATACTTGAGCAATTTCATGTGAAAAGCCATGGTTAGAGTGGCAAGAGCCTTCTCATCCTCCTCAACCTTTTCAAAATCCTTGTTGCTGTACATTGAGACGGGCTTTATAGCTACTTCACCATCTTCCGGCTCATAAGTGACAGGTTTAGGATCTCTGACAATGCTTCTCCAAATCTTTGCATCCTTCATATTCACGTACTTTTCAAACCTGAACTTCCACTCAGCAAACCCCTCATGAGACAATAGACGGGGTACACGAGTGGTAGCTCCCATAATGGAATCCAACTCTCGATGCAATGCAACATTGGATGATATGTTGCTTAACTGGTCCATTTCAACCAAGAGTTCAAAACAATAGTCCAAACAATAATGGCCCAATAAACCAAGGCCTAATACCAAACAGAAACCCGAGAACAGTGGTTACCGAGAACTCAAGAACCAAAAACTTAGTAGTCAAGAACCACTAAGTTTATCTGTGGTCGAGAACCCAAGAACATAGAACACACTAGCTTAGAACCCAAATGCAGATTACACCAGATTGTCCCGAGAACTATGTCTGACCGATAACACTGTATGCAAGCCGAGAACCCTTGTTTTAAGCAGAAAACCCTGTTTGAGAACCAAGCCTGATCAGATTAAGTTTTGATTGAACTCAGATTAATCCTAACACACAGATATGATCTATGTATAATTAACCTAATACGGATCTAGTTCATAATTGCCATTGATGAATAGTTATACATTATATATATGTATATTAATTGTATGTATGTGTATTATAATGTTAATATGAAGCTTGAGAGAGAATTGGACAACAATTCGATAATTTCAAACTCAAAACTTAAATAACAGTGGACACAAGCCACTATAAATAGAAGATGGATCTAGTTCGTTACACATTCCGTAACGAACTAGCATCCACTTCATTGCATACACTTAAATGAAATAACATTAACGAATCACCCCCTGATTCGTTAAACATCCTTAACGAATCAGGAGGGATATTAACTTAGATCTAGTTCGGTAAACATCCTTAACGAACTAGACTATACTTTAACGAACTAAAGTAATAACTTAATACTTTATTACATAAATAAAACGACAAATACATAATCGATAAATACAAAGACTCGAGACGCAAAACCGTGTACTAACAGACATCCCCTCGTCTTGAGATCTTTGTCTTTACTTTACTTGAAGTGCTTGGACTGCCAATCTCTGCAACAATGAATCCCGTTCTCATAACATACACGCACTACGCGTTGGAATTGCATAGCCAGATCATAGTCTTCATTGCGCTCGAACAAAATCTTGTTCTTGTGTAGCACGTCGTTGTCGATCTCGGTTAAGTTAACAAGCCACATTGGATCGATGATCTTGATCAACTCACTCTTCAAACATTTTCCCAGAACAATGATGGCCTCGCCGGTTTGGTTATCGTAATACCAGCGGTTGAAAGATAGATGCATGTGTTGGTCCAAAGTCTTCACTGGTACCCGCTTCATGGTTTTTGGTGGCTTAACTTTGAAAATCAACTTTCTCCAACCCTTCCTTGGATCAATTTCATCTATACGTTTTCAGGTTGGAACCTGGGGCTTGAGAAACATAAATCCATGGTTGACTTCAAATAACAGATCTTGATGGAACCAATCTGCTATCCAATCACCCCCACGGTTGATAAATGGACGACACGCGAGGGTACGAACATCCCAACACGGTAAAGTGAGAACATCCATTATCTTCTCATAATATTGAACCCCATTTTCCCATTTCACAATGCATACTTTAAGATCGGAATCATATAACCAAGAAATAATATTACCTTGAACCTTTGACACATTCTTGAATGAAGTAACTTGGTTAGCTTTGGCACGAGCAGCAGCTTCGTCCTTCTGTTCTTGATCCACATACCGATACGCATCTATAATCTTACGAGTTTTCTTGCTTCGATACCCAAACCATCTTGCAATATCAGCATCAGTCGGGTTTTCAATCGAATCAAATCTGGTATCAACCACCTTCTTACCCTTGGATACCTTATCCAAATTATCCTCAGCTGCTTTAAACATTTGCTCATTAAATACTGGAGCACCTTGATCAACATTTGTGTGTTGAAACAAGTCAGGATACTCCTCAGCTGTGACTTCTTCAACCTCGACCACCTCATCTTCATAAATAAAATCTATATTCATTTGAATAGTCGGATCATTTAGAATCTCCTCATTGTTCATCAGTTCTATATCGGGCTCCGTCTCTAACACGGTTAACTCATCATCATTCAAACCAAGCAGTAGTGAAATATGCTCTCGTGTTTGAGATTTTTCCACAAACTGCCCAACTTCAATCTCATTCCGATTCAGCATAGTCCTAACCACCCCCGACCCATCCACAAAGATAATTGTATCAGTTTCAATCATCTCAATCGGTTTAGCAGCGGTCGAATCATGATAAACAATGATCTGCTTATCCGAACCACCAGCTCCACTAGTACCTGCACCAGAGGAAGAACCGTGAGATTGTTTCGGCTCATTTCTCCCAGCACTTGAAGCACCAGGGTCCTCCTCATCATTTTTCAACTTCTTCAAAGCATCGTCTTTACACGTAAGTTGCAAAATGAGATCCTCTTGTTCTTTCAATTTAACCCCCTGAGACGTGATGATCTCACGAAGAGCTTTTGTTTCCTTTTGACAAAAAGAGACGTATCTCATCAGTTTCTTTTGATTTTCCATGAGGCGTTTTGATTCAAACGGTCAGCAGACATTTGGTTTTCATACAAATGAAGAAGACTTAACAACATGTTTGTCTGCTGAGTTGGAGGCATGGCATGAAATGAAGCAGGAATAGGTTGCATAGGCCCCTGTGGTCGACTTAATCTCAAGAACGAGATATCCGTTGGTGGTGGAGGCAGCATCATCGGTGTTAGAGAAACCACCGAAGTTGCAGTAGAAGGCATTGGCAATGTAGATAGTACAGAATGTGGAATCACGCCAAGCCTTGGATCTGACGTGAGCGTAGTCGTCAAAGTAAGCTCCGGAGTGCTAGTAGTAAGCGGCACCCCCAGGCGTAAAGGAGTGGACGACCTTGGAGGTTGAACTCCAAACGAGACACCAGCACCAGCTGACACTCGACGCTTAGCTGACCCCTCAGTGGCCAACTCTTTTCCTTTTCTCTTTCGTTGAGCAGCAATTGTAGCAGCTAACCCAGCTTCAACCATAGCTTGTTGTTCTAAGATAGCTGCATCACCATCACCACCATTACCACCATTACCTCCATCATTACCATCATCACCACCATCGTTCCTACCTTCTCCTCCCTCACGCTCGGAGTCCGAATCATCATGGATCCAGTGATCCTCGTGAGGAAATAAATAATCAGGATTCACAATATGACCAATCAAGCGTTTGGTCCTCGGTCTCTCCTTCCGATAGATCTTCATTCGACGTACAGTGTCAGCCGTCATGTGATCTAGTTCCAGCACGTCATCTATCAATGTTTGATCGATGACCAAATTTGGAATCAAGTCTTGAATAATTAGCTGAAGAAATCTTGGATACATTAAAAACTTCTTCTTCTGAACCATTTGCAGACATTGTTCTTTAAAGTGGTAGAAGATCATCTCCGAGAAATTAAATGGTTTGTTAAGAACAAGTGCCACAAACGCCGACTGCAACATGATACGACACTCATCAAATCCACCCTTACGACCTCCCAAACAATGAATCAACACATGTAGTAGACACTTGTAGGTCGAGCACAATCCATTCTTGTTGTACTATGTATCTCCGATGTCACTACCATAAAATACACGACGGAATAGACCCTTGATCAACTTCTTGTCAAACTCAAACGGATTGTCAATATTATCCGTAAAACAAAGAACACGTCTAATCACATCAGTATCTACAGTGATAAGAGTTTGATTGATTGTAGCTTCGATGTGGTTCTCAGCTTCAACGTATCTTGCCGTATTCCAAAATTGACGAATGATACTGAATCAGACTTCAGGGTTTGCAGTGATAGAATAGTGAATATGGGAACGTCGTAGAAATTCCAATAATCCTCCAAATACTGCATCATTGCAAAATTTGTACCGACAAAAGCACATATATTATGCTTTTTATCGTACGGCAATAGCGGTATAACTTGTTGTTGTTGTTGTTGTTGTTGTTGTTGTTGCTGTTGTTGTTGCTCAGCAACTGGTGGATCTTGTTCCATATTATTAGCCATATGTCTAAATAGATAAAAATTGAAAAATCAGTAAAATTATATAAAAACATAAGGGTGTAACCTTGAACACTTATCAATTTACAATAATAAATAATTACACTTTAAATGTCATTCGTTAAAGAATCAGGCTGATTGGTTACACAAGTTATAACGAATCATCTGATTCGCAATCAAGTAAATTATTAACGAATAAGAAGTAGCGAATTACTATTGAATGTTAACGAATGAACAACTAGTTCGTTATGATTTAACCAATGCCCATCTGATTCGTTAAGAAAATGATTCGCTATTCTAGTTCGTGTGAATTACTTAACGAATTGGACACAAATGAGTTCCAATTCGCTAAGTATAACGAATAGCCAAACAATGACTTAATCTTAAACTTTCTTGGTCAAGGTCAAAATTGCCAAGAACACTGAAAGTCAAAATTGCAAATCGGAGATCAATTACCCTATAATCATTGATGAAACTCCAAACAAATGACCACAAGGATCTCGGAAACTCGTTTTGATTAGAGTAGTATTGATTTGGGGTCTCGAAACATGGTATAAGCCAATCAAGTTAGGGTTTAAACTAAGCATAAAAACTCGATAATTAACAGGTAAGAATTAACCCATCAATCAGGAGTCAAAACACGATTAAATGTCACCATGGATCTCGGAAATACATTCCGATGATAATGGTAACAGATTTATGGTCCATACAGCCTATGGAATAAAGTTCATAGAAACCTCAAAAACCCGATAACAGAATATCATAATTAACCAATCAAAACACTATCATTTTTGACGAAAAGTATTACGGTTTAATCATCAATATCTTATGAACACGAATATATGATCAAAACACAGAAAACTGAAAATCAAAGATTCTGAAAAATTTTAGCAGAGTAACTTTGTATATGGGGAAGATGAAAGGTGAATAATGTGACGAACCACCTTCACATTTCCCTATACAGTCAGAAACGACACGCTTTCCAATGTAACGAATCAGATGATTCGTTGAATTTTGAACTAATGAATCAAGTGATTCATTAAATTAACTTAACCCGTGTCATAACGAATTAGATTCAATTCGTGTCTAATTCGTTAAATATGAATAACGAATTGATTGTCATTCGTTACAGAGCGCGGAAACGAATTAGGATAACAAACTAGGATGTAGTTTGTTAGAATGACCTAATTCGTTATTCATAAAATAACGAATTACTTATAAAATAAAATTTAAATAAAAATTTATTTAATCAATAAATCAAAGAATATAAAATTTAACTTACCGAGATCCCATACCTCGATAATCAATTAACTTACCCAGTTTCCCGTTTTGAAACACTTAAAATAAAATTTAAATAATATGTAAAACATAAAAGAAAAATATTTTTGGTATTTTGAAATATTTAAAGAAGGTATATACAAGAAAAATATCCAAACCAAGAAATAGAAAATCTTTTTGTGATTTATATGATTTTTCAAAAGCAGTACATATATATATTTTTTTTGTATTTTTGCTGAGTTTGAGCAGAGAATCATATTGATCAATATGCCCTTCCATCACAGTTTTATATTTCAGCGATATTGTGACAGGCGTCAAGTCGGTCATTGATATTGTTGTCCACTTAAATCTTATAACAAACTTTCAAGCATTTCTGTGATATGATTAATGATTCAATTAGCGCACAGAATATCGTAAACTATCAGCCCCTAATTTCGGTTCAAGCTTAATTTGATTTTTGCCTAAATCACCCCAACTTGACTTAAACCATTATAGGGTTGATAAAAATTTTGAAGATTTTAGAATATCTGAGCAATGCACCAAGTTTCTTTTACTGTGAGTGAGCATGCACGAGTCCATCTGTCGGCTTACATACATTGTATCCCATGGGGTCCGTTTCTTATTGGTAATGAGACGCGCACAAGGGAGGAACAATTATATGACTAACAACGGATTTTGATCAAGTCAGTAATTTGGATTGTACGAAGTACAACAGTGATCAAGTTTAATGACTTTGGGTTTGCTCTAAAAGCGAGTAAAATATTCATGCTTATGAATACCCAGATGATTAACCTGCATAAAGACTCACAGTGTCCAGAATCGTAACGCTTGTTATTTGCTTTATTATATTTTTGGGTGATCAACAACTATAAGGCTTGAGTATGACTGGTTATTACATTTCTTCCATCCTTACCGAGATTTTTGCTAGAGACTAACACCTCTTTCAATTTGGCTTTTCTTTATGTTTATATCACTTACTTTACCCTAACAACTTGTTTAAGACCTATCAATGCACCAATTATTAAGCACTCAGTCTTTTAAGCTTATTTCTTAGTGGATTTGGGGTCAAATAATCAATGTACTATCATTTTCTTTTTTTTTGCTTCAAAAACTCAAAATTTTGAGGAGCATAAAACAAATTAAAATTTAATCTCCCCAGTTACTTTAAGTATCTAAATTAATGGTTATCCTGTCAATCTACACGTAGATAACAGGGCCAAAACATGCAAGCATGCTCCACAAACTTAAATAACTGACATAGTTTTCAGCGAGAAAAATAAAATAGAAAGTCTAACGAACACCCCAAATACTTTCCATTATCAGGTAAATGGTTATCCTGAATATTTACAATAAATTATCTGGACCAAACATATACAAATATATGTCCTTCAAATAGAAGTAATTGACATATTTTTCAGCGAATGTAAGTAAAAATCTTTTTGGATTTTCTCTTTACATACTTAAAACACAACCTTTTTGTCTTTTTCGGATTTTTTGTACAAACAAGAGATTTACTATCTTTTTGATTTTTCGAATTTTCTTATAAATAAAATTAAAATTTCACAATTTTTTGATTATTCAAATTTTTAAGATGTTTTTGGATTTTTCAAATTTTGAAACTTAAAGACATGAAAACACACTATTTTTGAAGTTTTTAAATTTTTTAATGTTTTTGAATTTTATCTATACAAACGAAAAGCACAATCTTTTTGTATTTTCTATTTTCACCCCCTAAAACCAAAACCAAAATAAAATTTAATGTAAAAACAAACTGAGAATAAAGATAATTATCCCTATTTTAGGATATCAGCAAGAGTCTTTAAGTCATTTAAACCAAGTAAAAATTGAAAACGTGTTTTATCAATTGCCTTGGTAAATAAGTCAGCTTTTTGAAAATCTGTATGTACTTTCTCAAGGTCAATTAATTTCTTTTCAAAACAATCCTGTGTGAAATGATATCGAATTTCGACATGTTTCGTTTTAGAGTGTTGTACGGGATTTTTGGTGATGCTAATGACAACAGAATTATCAATTAAGATGGGAGTAGTATGAAACTTCAAACCGTAGTCGCGAAGATGTTATTGTATCCACAAAACCTGGGAACAGCAACCCGAGGCTGCAACATACTCAGCTTCATCGGTTGAAGTGAAGATCGTTGTCTGCTTCTTACACTGCTAGGAAACAAGCCGGCTTCCTAAGAATTGACATCCCGCTGTGGTAGATTTGAAATTAATCTTGCATCCTCCATAGTCTGAGTTGGAATAAACGGTAAGATCAAAAGTATCATCTTTGGGATACCATAACCCGGTGTCAGGATTACCCCTCAGATATTGAAGAATACGCTTGACCGCTGCCAGGTGAGTCACTCGGGGACTAGGTTGGTACCTAGCACATAAACAAACAACAAACATTATGTCGGGTCGAGAAGCAGTAAGATACATCAAAGAACCAATCATAGCTCGATATAGGGTAGGATCGACTGTATCCTCCAATTCATCCGGTGATAAATTGTGACCCACGGGGAGAGGAGTAGAAGGGGTTTTTCTGGCAGTAATCTTGAATTTGCTCAAGACGTCGTTCACATATTTTGTCTGGTGAATGGATATTCCTTTCGAAGACTGATGAACCTGCAACCATAAAAAGAAATTCATCTCTCCCATTGAACTCATCTCGAACTTGGTTTGCATTGATTTCTCGAACTCCTTACATAACGTGTCGTTTGTTGACCCAAAGATTATGTCATCTACATAAATCTGGACGAGGAGAAGATCATCACCAATATTTTTATAAAACAAAGTGCAGTCAACAGTCCCACGTTTGAAACCATTATCCGTTAGATGGTCGGCGAGCATGCCATACCAAGCTCTCGGGGCTTGATGTAGACCATATAATGCCTTGTTTAATCGGTAAACTCGGTCAGGATAATCGGGGTCTTCAAAACCCGGAGGCTGTAAAACAAACACTTCCTCATGAAGTTCACCATTGAGAAAAGCACTTTTTACATCCATTTGGTAGACTTTTATGTTCTTATAAGCTGCATAGGCTAGAAAGATTCGTATTGACTCCAGTCTTTCAACAGAAGCATATACTTCAGTGTAGTCAATACCCTCTTGCTGATAAAAACTTTGTACCACTAAACGTGCCTTGTTTCTCACGATCACCCCAATATCGTCTTTCTTACACTTATATACCCACTTAGTCGGAATCGCCTTATTGACTCTAGCAGGTTTGTCAATAAGATCCCAAACACCCAATAGTGCAAATTGCTGTAATTCTTCTTGCATGGCTTCTACCCAAGAAGGATCTTGAAGTGCCATACGAGGAGTCGTTGGCTCAACTTGGGATAGAAAATAAGTGAATTTTGCAAGATTTACAATCCCAGACGAGTGTAAGTCTGCATAAACATACAATACATTATTTTCACTTGATGAAGCAACTTGATGACGTTTTTGAACACCCATATCAAGTTCTCCAATTATGTTTTCTTTCAGGTGATAATTATGAATCCTAAGAGTGGGATTCTCAGGAACATCAACAGTTTCAAATAAATTAGTGTAGTGTTCTCCTAGGTCGTGAGACGAAACATCACTATCAAGTTCGATAACTTGATCAACAACTGGAGTGTCATCAGACGAAGTAGATGCGTTATCGAAGAGAACTAGAGAATCATTATCAGGATCTTCTGTTGGAGCATCGGTTGGAACTTCAACATCATTTAGAACCTGAAAATCTTGGAATTACCAGTTGTTCTTCAAAATAAGCACAAACTAAATCTTCATCTGGTTGATCAGTTGTTGGAGTAAATGAATTGAATAAACCATCATAGTCAAACATCAAGTAGGGACCTTTCCCTTGAGAAGGAGTAGTGTGCTTTTGACAGTCCACATGGTACCATTCTTCAACACAACCATACATGAAATTAAATACTCGTTTCTTAGGAGAAGCATATCCCAAGAAATACCATTCAATGGCTTTTTCATCAAACTTTCCCACATCCTTTTTCAATATCGTACAAGGACACCCAAACGGTTCCAAGTACTTTAAATTAGGTTTATGATTATTCAACAGTTCATAGCTTGTCTTCTTGAGTCTCTTAGCAGTTAGAACTCGATTGAGTGTATAACACGCCGTATTCACCGCCTCATTCCAAAAAATGGATAGGAAGCTTTGAATCAACAAGCATAGTTCTAGCAGCTTCAATCAACATTCTATTATTTCATTCAACAACACTGTTTTGTTGTGGTACGTATGGGGAACTGTATTCTCGATGAATTCCCTTTTGTAAACAAAAGAAATCCAATAAAGTATTTTTAAATTCAGTACCATTGTCACTTCGAATTCTCCTCACTTTCTGTTTGTATAGTGATTCGATCTTAGTGTTAAATTTTGAACGAGAACCGGTGTTTGATCTTTTAAACTCATAAATAAGATCCATGAGTATCGTGAATACTCATCAGTAACTACCAGGCAGTACCAATCTCCAGAAATACTCGCACGATTTAATGGACCGAACAAATCCATATGAAGTCGCTCAAGAGGAGTATCAATGGAATTCAATAATTTAGAAGGATGCACCTTTTTCTTCTGTTTTCCCTTTTTGCAAGCATTACAATGATCAAATAACTTAAAGTTCTTCAAAGACACACCTTCAAATAGGTCATTTTCAATTATATAGTTCATATTACGAACATGAATGTGACCCATTCTACGATGCCATAGAATAGAATCTTTCTCGGTTGCTTTCGAGACAAAACATGTTTCGATCGATGTGGATATTTTAGAACTCATATTTAAGACATAAAAATCATTTAATCGAGGTGATCGCATGATAACCATGTCCTCGGGAATCACATACCCCGGTTTTAAAATCAGACACTCTTATCTGTATATACTACAGTGTATTTCTTGTCACAGATTTGCGACACACTCAATAAATTATGGTCTACTTTGTCACAATAGTTAACCTTCTCAAAAGTAATATGCCCATTCGAAACATCACCATCCTGTGTTATCATACCCCCAGAATTCGCAGCAAACGCCACATAAGCCCCTTGAATATTTCTTACATTTGTTAAGAGGTCGAGATTTCCAGTAATATGACGAGAACAACCACTATCCATAATCCAGTTTTCACCAGAAATGGTCTTGGATGTACCCTACACACAAACGAAAATGATTAGTTCAAAAAGGCAGCCCAGGCCTCATTCTTGGGCACCTTTTAGTTTTCTTGAGAAAAGTTAAAATTAGATGAATTCAACTGTTGTTCAGCAACTTGAGAAGAAGTTAAAGGCTTCTTAGACTATCGTCTTAGATAAGCAGCTTGAACAACATTTGAGTTCACATTTTTGCATAACAGTTCAGTTGAAATGAACTTTGATTTAACAGAACCATGAGTTTCATTCACATGAACAACTTTTCGAGGATTCACGTTGGAGAACATGATGTGAGTATCATCATCATACGAAACAGGTCGTTTCATAATCTCTTTTATCAAAGGAGCTGGTTTTGATTGATCTTTGATAAATGGGTGAAGATTCTGAGAACTCATCTGACCACAGTTTCTCACCACATGTCCTTGTTGACCATAAAAGGAAACAGCTTCGCATGTCCACATGTTTGTGTTGAGAATTTGCAGTAACATAAGATACAGACAGTTGATGATGACTCACATTCTCTGAAAAACTCTTAGCTAAAGATAACTCAGATTTCTTTTTCAAATAAAAATCTAAGTTAGAACAATTTGAAAAACTTTTCAAAGTATTTGTTCCAATTGACTTTACAAATTGGACTTTCTTAGCATGCTTTAAAACTTGTTTAGCTTTAGTCAAAGAATCTGATGAAACTGATGTTTTAGCTTGAGCATACCGACGTTCAAGTTCTTGAATCTTGTAAGTTTCATTGTGAAACACACTCTCAATGAGTTCTGGTTTAATAATACTTATTGGAATGTCTTTCTCAGTGAACATAATGTCTATCCCCTTTAATTTAAACACACGACCAGTAGATGGCTTGGAAATAGTTGGATTTATGAAACACAACAAATCCTCTTCAGAAATTTTGGGTTTTTCTGGTTTCTTAGCCCTCACTGGTTTTACTTTCACATGAGTATTTTGTTTCACCTGAGTTGTGTGCGAACCATACATAGCCTCCTCAAATTCATGAGGTTCACACAATATGTGATTAAAACTTGGAATGTTTTTGTTCTTGTGTATGATTTCAGGTTCGAACACATCCTCAATGATAACTTTGTCAACATTTTCAACAAGGACTTTATTGCTTTTAACATGAGGTTTCTGAATTGAATATTGGGCTTTAACAGTTTCAGGTTTAACTGGTTTTTCTTTTTTCAGAAATTATCGATTCTTTAACAATGACATCTTCTTCTTTTCTAGCAAAAGGATTTGGTTTGTAATCATTTTGAAAAGGTGGTGGAATCTCAAAAAAACCTATTCCTTTCTTTGAATCTTTTTGTTTACCAGATACTTCAATTATTTCATTTAGCAAAATGGAAGAGTTCCTGAATTTTCCTAATTTGTTCTTTAAATCACGAACCTCATTTTCAAGCTCGGTTATCTTTGATCTATGTTTCAAAATTTCTTGAAACTTTTGATCATTGATAGTCATTTTAACCGATAACTCAGCTTTAAGATCATGATTACTTATAGTTAAGGCCTCAATCTTTTATCTTGAATGCATTTGAGAAGTTAAAGATTGCCTATAAGTATCCTTTAAAGAAGCAATCTCTTTAACTAAATTATCATTATGGGCTTTCAATTCATCTATCTTAGGTTTGATAGTTTCACAGTTAGCACATGAAGAACTAACACGTACGTTAGAAGAAGAATTACTAACCTCATTTTGCTTAGCCATGTAAGCATACGTGGTTGAATCACTGATTTTAGCCACACATGCAAAGGTAGTTGGAAGCTTTTCACTTAAATCATCCGAATCTGACTCTGTATCAGCATCACAAGATAGTTCACTCCCGCTAGCATCTTGAAAATTTTCACTTGACCCAAACATCACTAAATTAGCTTGATTGTCATGACACAGCAATCGTTGTGACCAGTCATCTCCACCAAAGTTAGACAACATTGCTTGAGATCTAGAAGATGACGGTTTAGTTATAGAAGACTTTCCAGCATCACTACCACTTTTACCAGATGTGGTCTGATCTTGCGTTCTTGGACCAGTGTACTCTTTCTTTGGTTTATCACATTCTTTAGTAAAATGCCCAAACTCTTGACAGTTATAGCATTTTACCTTCAATTTATCAAAACCCAACTTCTTGTTCAACGAAGGAAGATCTTTACCTGTTCTTTGCATAAACGTTTTCACTTTTCTGACTATCATAGCCATATTCCACTTTAAGTCCATAAGTTGTAGATCATCGGGATCAATTTGATCATAATCTACATCAGTCAAATCACTCGTTGCAATCTTGCTACAAACCAAATTCTCGTATGAAGACATAAAGGGAGATAGAAAAGCAAAGTTCTGTTCAGCCTCTCTCATGTTAACATTTGTTTGAGAAAAGAATTGGTTTGTAGGAGATGATGTTCCCGATCCTCCAGATGAACCAGAAACACCAGATAATCCAGTATTTCCAGCTGTGTAGAAACAAGCACGTGGATCGCTATAAATAGTTGTTGCATTCTCACTTGCATTTTGTGTGAGAAATACAGTGATAGGAGAAATGGTTGAACTCAATGGCATACTTCCACCATAAATGTAACACCCCGGCTTAAGCGAAAACGCCCGAGTGTGACGTACAGAATGCCCAAAACACATGTGACACTATTAAGTCACAATTTTATCATTAATTCATTCAAATCTCAAGTACACAAGTAGTTCAAGTAAACAATTACAAAGGAAAGAAATAGAACGAACATCAACTTTGTTTATTATTTAAGTAACCTAAATTCTAGTGTCTTCATCCATGTCATCCTCTAATAATGATACCTGTAACATATGTATAAAATAATGTCAAATAACTTAATAGTTGGTGAGTTCACACAGTTTGATATAAATACATAAAAACCATACAATTCCATGAGACAAGTGTAATAATCGCGCAAGTAAGCTCCTTTCCAGTTGGGATTGTGCACCAACGTACTCGGATAATGAGGCCCTTTTCCACTCATAACAACAAGGTCTTGAGCGCAAAGGGGGAGTATGATCATACTTATTGAGGAAACCATGAGCAAGTAAATTCGAGCAAGGAATCAAGTAAACACAAAAGTCCATGTAATGAATTGTAGTTTGTAAATGAAATAGTAATTACTTGAGTTTATAAGATGCATATGCTACCCTTAAAAAATATGAAAGAGTAAAAAAAGGGGTGTGAGAAACTCACCTTTAAGTTGAAGACAAACTTGAAATAAAACCAAAAGTGCGAAAATGAAACCGAAGCAATTGAACGTCATGAACTATAATTAAAAGTACAAAATTAATATTAACTAACGACTTAAAAAAATAGATAAATCAGGTTGTTGGGATTTTTATATATTTTTCATCATTTTATTAAGTTTGATATTATAATATTATTTTAACGAAATTTAATGAATTATTAAATCTAATATTTTTAAATTACGAGGTTAATACTAAGTTTGAATATTATAACGTCTGTGGAGTTTTTATGTTAACTATATATTTTATATTGAACAACGAATACGTTATTGAATTTTAAAGTTTAACAAATGAAAATATGTGTATATGTATTTATGTGTGTGTGTATATATATATATATAAAAGTTAAACTAGTTTTTAAACGGAATTGACTGGTTGGAGATTTATAATGTTTATGAATTATGGATCTTTAATGGAATTTTAGCTTGAAAATAGTTATGTTAGCGTATTAGAACGTTTTAACGAAACAATGGTATTAAACATAATGTTAATCGGGTTTCTAACGAAAACTTAACGAAAACGAAAGTCGGGTTTTTAGATCAAAAGTGATAATATAATTTATAATAATTTTACTCAACTTAAAATATATTTATATAATTTAATATAGTTTTTATTAATTTCATTTGGTTTAATATATATAAATAAAATGTTTAAAAAGAAAATAAAATGATAAACAGGCTGACCCGGGTTTGAACCCGGGTCTTTGTGACCAACAAAGGTGACAAACCAACTGAACCAACTGAATGATTGTTAAAATTGCTAGTTTAATATATTTTATATTCATATCAGGTTTCATCTTCTTCCTCAACAACCCTAGATCCAATTCTTCAAATTGGATCCATGTTTGCCCGAGATGTGTGAGGGGTTTTATTAATTGGCTTGAAATGCTTCAAAACCGTATATTATTTACATCGATTGGTGTCGGAATGAGGGAGGACCAAGCCTCGCCGGAAAACGGGTTTCGCCGGATATGTTAGAAGCTTTATAGAGTGTTTTAGATATAGGTGAAAGTGTGAGCGAGTTTTGACGAAGCCTAGGGTCGTATTTATAGTGCTAATTGGGGCGTGGGTCGTTTAGTTCGTGTTGAAAGAAATCCGGTGATCTCGAGGCGGTTACGGTCAAAATACATGAAATCCGGGGTGTAATACGCGGTGAAATATATTGATTAGCCATTTTATGTTTTGTTATTTGTTGATTACGACATTTAAACGAGTCAAACCGTTAATAAATTGATGTAATACACTACTCCGGCGCCGTTTCCGGCGGCCGGATGTGTTGCCGGAAAAACGTGAGACATGCAGTGGTGCTGATGGTATATTATTATTATTATATTATAATTTAAATTAGATTTACACTATTAGTCCTTATACTTTTAAGTTTCTTTTGAATCATAATATTAACTTAATTTACAAATTGAACCTTGCACTTTTAAATTTAACATAAATGAAATAAAAAGTTAATGATTTTGAATTATTTTTATATTATACCCGACTAGTATGTAACTTGATTAAATAAACACTTTAAATCTTAAAGTTTCATTTATGAATAACACGAAAACGAAAATGAACGAGGAATAACTATAAAACATCGTAATTATTATTAAATTAATGAACTAAAATTACAAATGCATTGAAACGACGAAACGGGTCGGTTTAGTGAATACATTATAAAATACATAAAATGAAATTTGAAATATATATTTATGTATGTTTATAAATAAAACCGAAAAATTTAAAATGGATCGGGTTTTCGGGTTTGAAAAGTAACGAATGTTACAGGACTTACAACTTTTGAAAATTTCGTGCCGAAATTAAATTTTTAAAAAAGAAATACTAATATATGGAGTTGTTAGAAATCTTAACAATTTTATACATACATAATTAAAATCAAATAACGCTGATCTTATAAGGTGTAAGTCCCGAATCTTGATAACTACAATATGTTATCAACCAAACACGTCAAATATGCGGAATCTAGTTAACGTGGTGATTCAAGAACAATATAAATGAAGATCAAGATGACCACGATGTAATATGGTTTCAATGCATACGATTTTATTATCAATAATCGTCTAATACATAAACCGATTCACACTCACTATTATGCTCTCTAGATGGTGGCTATGAAAATGTTTAATGTGAACAACCAACTAACTAGCAACGTGAATAACCAACATAAACCCTATACATACATGTTCTATATATAGGGAACCAAACAACTAGCCCAATAGCTAACCTAAAGCCCACCGAGATCCATAAGGATCTCGGTTTACATTCATAGCCCAATACAAAACCCAATAAACATATAACTAAGTACAAACCAACAAATATGGACCCAACAATCTCCCCCTTGGTTTGTAGCTTCGTTCTTGTTTATTTCACTTTAGACCAGCCTAACCGAATTTCATAGGGATTTCGGTATTACACCAATGTAGTTTTTCAACTCGTCTTCATTTACATCACTTTAGTCTTGATCATGTCGTGGTCCTTTGATATGCATCATTCTAACCAATTTATGACCCAACAATCTCGCCTTTAGACTGATACTTTCAAGATCTTTAGAATCTTTACTTGAACATGATCAACAACTTCAGCATCTGCATCCAATACTCTATCATCTCCCCCTTTTTGATAGCATCATCCAATTTGAGTCTCAGATACTTCATATGATTCCGTTGCAAGAAATCAGTCTTGAAAGAACAATCAACTTTGATAGAAAGATAAACCAAAATATATTGAAAACAATTAAATAAAACAAAATAAGACAGACATAATTTTTGAATCTTTTTATTTTTTTTATATTTTTTTATGATTTTCTTGAAATGACTTGAAATGAGATCATACCAGCTAAACCAACTATAACACAATAACCGATATCAGATTTCATGAGCTGAAAACATCAAAACAATTTCTTAACACATTTTTTTCGACAGGAGTAATCAAGAAGTAAAAATAAATGAAATAAAACAAAACCAAAAACAACAAATAAAACAAATTTACTCACCCAGTCGTCTTGTAATTTAGCAAAAATTTGGGATCAAATTTCAGTTTTTGATAAAAACGCCGCCTTTTATGAAAAGATCCGAACATGGAATCATATTGTTTAAGGTGCTGTCACAAGGATTCATGTTCAGCGTTATTATGACATAGCATGATTTTCTTGCATCAGTGATATGAATTAGGTTCAGTTCAGCATGGACCTGTGATGCCTCCTATCTCTTCTCAAAGTGTATTTGGTTTTCCCCAGATCACCCTAATTTGACTCCACACCCCTAGTGCTTGATCAAAAGATTTTATATAAAAGCAAATTTAAGCTTAAAGGTTGAACGTTGGACTTAGTGCTAGTATACTGACAAGCCTTTCATTCGAGACATGACAGGACTTACTTGTGTGCCCCCATCTCTGTAGTTCTAGTTTGACCCTTTAAGCTTTTGAAATACCAAGTTATTTTTTTAACAGCACAAATTATATACATACTCATAATAAGTTTTTTTATTATTTTTTTTTCATCTTTTCCTTTTTTTTCTTTTCTTTTTTTTCATCTTTTCCTTTTTATTATAATAATAAACATAATAGCACAATATTTTTGGTGATCAAGACACTAACGGGCTCGTGTATGACTGGGTAATTGCTTTTCTGCCTATCATTCGAAGAGATGTCTATGGAGACATGCACATTTATTCAAAATGACCCTCCACAGTAAGTTTAGCATATTTAGTTTATATCACTTCAACTTTTACGCATCATGGAAAGCTACCATACAAATCAATAACTGTTCTAGAGCCTTTTCAGCTTAATAACTTCACCCGTTAGGCAAACATAAACAATTTATCTATCACTTTCCAAAGGTTGGATCAATTTTCATTTGAAAATATTTTTAGGCTTCTAAAAAGCTATTAATTGAATAGTAATATCACTCCCCATAAAATTTTAGAAGACAAACATGTTAAGAACTCATTCACCCCGGTCACTCTTCAATTTTCAGGAAAATGGCTATCCCGTATGACCACTAGTGGTTAACAGGACCAAAACACATATGAGAATACGTGTCCCTCCAACTTGGAATTACCGACATAATTTTAAGTGAAAGAATTCAAAACACAGAAACACATCACAAACTCCCCAGATGCTTTCCTTCTTTAGATAAATGGTTATCCTATGAATCTACAAGTAGATTAGCGGACCAAACATATACAAGTATATGTTCTTCAAACTTGAGCAACCGACATAATTTTAAGCGAGAGTGAAGTTTGAAAGACATAGAATTTTTTTATTATTAAACACACACACACTCTTTTTGAATTTTTTTAATTTTCTCCCATTAAATTTGTGAAAAAATTTTGACCGAAAGGAAAACTTTTATGTACAAATTTAACCTCAAAAAGACTCAATCGTCGAAATGAAGTATTTAATAAAAAAAGAAGTGTGATAGTCAGCCAACTGATGTACTATCATTTCTCATGTACCTTCAAGTCATTTTCTCATTTTTTGAGAAACAAAATACACTATACTTGAAAAACTATACGTGAACATGGTTTTTTGAATTTTTAAATTATAATTTTAAAATCTTTTTGATTGATCAATCTTTTATACCAAAGTGATACGATTACCTTTATCTTCAAGACATCATTTTTCATTTGTGAGAATCTCCCCTAGGAAAAAGCTTGTTTTGAGATTCTGCATCTTTGCGAGTTGAATTTCTGGAACAAGCCTTTTAATATGCAATGTATTCTTGATTGTTCCTACACACTTAGAGAGCAGATTAAAATCGTTTTATCACCCTAAAATACCGCCAGGCAACAAATAATCCATTTCATGGTTTAAAGATTTAAAAACAATGGATATTTGCCCTGTCATGTGCCTGGAACAACCCAATTAGTAAACAATGAATTTGTAGTTGTTCCTACACGCACAACGGGATTAGTTGGAAATAGGAACCCAAGTCATAAATGTCTTGGGGTTTCCTTGAGCATCAACATATGTGACCTCTTCCCAACTCATATCATTCCCATCTTTAACATAATCATTTGTTAATACAGATTCTATTTGCTAAGTTTTAAGTTTCCAAATCTGTCTTGGTTTAGTGAAATTTGTAAGAACAGACTTTGGAGTGGAGCAATTCGAATTCTTAGAACTCTCAACGCTCTTTGATTTCTGAAAATTTAATTTTCTTTTAATAGTTTCTAAATCATGTGATTGCAGACCTGTCATATTAACCTTGAATCCTTGAGTATCTGTGACCCGTTGTACAGATACACGTGGTTTTCTAAAATAAGCATTTTGTTTAACCACTGGATTCGGTTGAAACCTATTACCTTTCACCTGAGGAGCTTGTCTATTAACAGCACGGTAATAACACTCGTTTGCCAAATGCCCGTTGTTCCCGCAGACGAAGCACGCCTTCATCCTTCTTCTAATGTCTAGGTAAAAACTAGCCTCATGTTGGAATTCCTTGTTATGAAAGGTTTTTCCATTCTTCGTTCCCCTTGGCGCAGCCTTCTGATTTTGCTTGTAATAGGGAACATATAGACGATGAACACATTCTGGCTATATGTCCTGACGTACCACAGTGGTAACATGTTTGCCTCTTAATATAAGTATCACCCACTGATTTATCAACACATGGAGATACGGAGGATCTATGAGGACGAGACTGTCCTTGTTGTGCTGATTTCTTATGTGCCTTCCCTTTGTTGCCACAACTCTGTGTATTATTATTAGTACAGTTTTGAGTTGTGTCATCCGAGTTTGATGACACGTTAGAAAAGGATTCATTTTCATTAGCCTGAACCCATTTACTATCAAAAGCAACATCATTTACTCTTTCAGAAGCAACATCATTTACTAAACGAATCGAGTTTCATTCTAATCGAATCAAGTTTCATTCTAACTGAATCAAGTTTTCATTCTAATTGAATCGAGTTTTCATTCTAATCGAATCGATTTTTCATTCTAATCGAATCCAGTTTTCATTCTAATCTAATCGAGTTTCAGTTCGATTCAATTCATTTCAATTCGATTCGTTTCAGTTCGATTTGATTCGTTTTTCCTCCAAACGAATCCAGTTTCCCAAAAAATGGATTCGAATATGGTTTTCCATACCCTTCCACTCTAATCACTTTCTCACATCCTGGTATGCCTGTTTTACTAATGAAACGAGTTCTGGGACATAATAACTTCATCTTCTTACTTTAACTCGGTCTGAACGCCACTAGTTCGTCCCGACTCATCACAGACAACTTGTTTTTTTAAAAGTTGACGTTTTTCTTACACGATAAGGTCCGATTTGCCTTAGTACCAAATCTTAAGACAAACAGACGCCTAAAACCTAGATGTTGGGTTCCGCTTTCGGTTCGGATCTGGACCAACACGTGGATCAAGATGTGTTTCTTGTCTGGCTATGTGAATCAGCTGCTAATCACCCTCTTTCTTGCTCGAATCTGGATCCGGGATGAGGGAGAGTGTTTGTATGTTTTTGAGTGTGCGGATGAAAAGGTTCAATTAGGGTTTTAGGGAGGTGTAAGGGTGTTTAAATACCCCTAAGTTTATGGACCTAAAGCCCATCACCATCCCTTATTCCATTTTTTATTATCCAAACTCACACACTATTATTTTTATTTAAGTTAACTAAATAATAACACACCATTAAGTAAACGTAATTCTTTTATTTATTATTGTTACCAAAAGTAGGATGTTATCAATGTTAGTCGGGTTCGATAATTTGGGTTCCTTCTTAATTGGTCAGGTTGGGATAGAAGCGACACCCACAATCAGGCCAAGAATTTGAACAAACAAACAAAATTAAATATGAAAAATACCTAAAAATCCATAACTATCTTGAAATTATAGCCATGTGAAAATTGAAAAGTAGAATAGTGGAATTTCAATTCATATTATTATAAATCCAAACTGTTAAATAAAATGATAATTATGAATATAAACATATATCGGGTTTAGAAGGGGTTTTGAGAAGTGGTGATTGATCATATATTTTAACATGGATTTGAAAATTAAAAGAACTACTTGTTCCATGGTGAACGACAAATTTTTTTAACCAAAAATTAACAAAGATAATTTCATGATTAAATTAGTAAGAGAGAAAGTGCTAAAACGAATTGAGCTGTAAAAACATTTGAATTTAATCCCCTGAACTTAGCATAATGACAATTTTTATCACTCCACCATTTTCGGTCATCATCTTCGGCTACTCATTGGCACCCCTAGCCGTCATCTCCACTCTTTCTAACCCATCTTCGATCTCAAGAAGCCTCGAACTATGCCACTACCACCTGTTCACTTTGGCAAGGTTACTACACCTCTAGCAGCTCGTTGAAATACTTGTAACTCGTTGAAAACATGTGGTTTGTTAGAAGTGGCTTCTGATGTCGTTGTGTAGGGTTTTGTATATTTGTCTTTTGTATTTACTCGTGTTCTAAACGTTTATATTATTTAGCTTGTTGGTTTATTTCCTTTGTATTTTTAGGCCTTAGGCCATGTAAACAAAGCCCATTGGGCCCAAGTAATGAAAGATGCATGATATACTTCCACTTATATAAGGTGAAGTATATTCATGCAAACAGAAGCTTTTGGAAATAATCTTATCCTTTCACCACTCTCCTTCTCCAACTTTCCTCTTCGGGTTAATAATAACCAAACAAGATACAAGATCTCGGTTCTTCACTAGTGATTTCCGCTAGCTAGTGTTGAGATTGACCCAAGTAAACTAGTATTTTGTTGTTTGATCCATCCATAGGATCTACAATTTGTATGAGAGCTTTCAGACTCTACTAGTTGTGGATCTTGGGTCACATCCTTGGGTTTTGGTCTTGTTTATTTGTAAAATACGGGTTTTCAAGTGGTTAGTGGGTTACGGGTTCATAAAGTTTAAGAAAGTGTGGTTACAAGCTTAAAAGTACAAGTATTCATAGCTTCGGGTTTTATAAAAGTGTTTGTTTTGGTGTTAATTGGGGTGTAAAGTGGTTAAACTACAAGATTTAATTGTGAAAAGTCCTAAAAATGAATGTTTCTTAGATCCAAAAGTGTTGAAGTGATTGATTTGTACTCCTTCAAAAGGAAATCTGTGAAAAGACAAGTGGAAAGTACAATATGTACTTTCCTCAAAAGTAATCTAATCGAGTCTTCAAACTGCTCTAATCATATTCTCCAAAGTATTCTAATCGAATCACCAAAGAACTCTAATCGAATCATCTAAGTCACTCTAATCGAATCTCCAAAGTATTCTAACCGAATCCTGAAAAGTATTCTAATCGGATCCTAAAATGTATTCTAATCGGATTTCGCAAACCATTCTAATCGAATTATATTCAATTAGATTAGTTTATTAGATTATATTAGTTTTCAATACGATTAGATTAGTTTCTATTCGATTAGATTTCTCTGACCATTCGATTACTTTTATTATTCGATTAGATTATTTCTCCATTAGATTTCTTTGAACTTGGCATTCTTACACAAAAATTGTTTGGTCATTCAATTACTTTGCCCATTCGATTACATTGGACTTATGGCATGTTACAGAATTGTTTGGATTTAAAGTTTGTTCAAGTTATGACGACTGAAAATGAAGCAGTACAGAACTATATGATCTTTGAAAATGAAGCTGGAACAACTAGTAAGCCTCCCAAGCTGCTCAAATGGAAGAATGACTTTGAATAATTCAAAGGGCGTTTTAAGAACTACATTGGAATCATCGATTACGTACTTCTTAGACCCATTGAGATTGTTCCACGTGTTCCCATGACTACCACCATTGATGGCCAAGTTCCCAAGCCCGTGATCTCTTATGATGATGAAGACAAGAAGATGTTGAGTGATGATCATAAGGCCTATGTTATTCTTAGTGTTTTCCTTCACATGAAATTGCTCTAACCTTGAGAGATCACACCACTGCTGAAGGCCGATGGGATGCCTTGGTCAGTAAGTTTGAAGGAAACACTGAGATGATAAACAACAGAAAAGGCATGTTAAAGGGTGAGTTTAATATGATTAACCATGTGCAAGGAGAAATGGTCACAAATCTCATTCATACATTTGAAACCTTGATTACCAAGATAGAGAGTGCAAGAATTATTTATGATCAGATCGAAATCAATGACAAGTTTTTTAACTCCATGCTGCATTCTGCCTGGAACAGTAGCATGGTCACCATCAAGAGAACAACGAACCTTTAAATAACCACTCTTGCTTATTTGATATCCATCATCAAGTCATTTGAAATGGATGAAAAACTCATAACGGGTAATCACATAAGTTCTCTAAATCATGCTGGAATATCTATCGGGTCTGGAGTCAGCATCTGAGACATGCATACCATACAGTTCATACAGTTAATGGGGTTAATATGTTATCCACTCAGTAAACACAGAACTCTGCTTTCAAGACCACTGTTACTTCTCAAGCACCATCAAGTTAAAACTCATTCCAACATCTTGTTGATAAAGCCGTTGAGCAAGCTTTGAGAGCTCATGGAATCAAGAAACCCACAAGTAGCCCATCCTACTTTGCTCCTCAAGTTGATAATTCTCACCGGGCACTGTTTCATTCATTTATGGAAAACCACGAGCTGCTACCTCCTTTGTTTTAACAAGGAGGCATTCCCGAGATCAACAAGAAGGATCTCAAAAAGATGGACATCAAGTATCATATGGCCATGGTTGTTCACATGGCCTCCAATTCATGAAAAATATGGCCAAAACAGCTTCAAAGATTCATATGGGAATGGAATTGGGTTTTATAAGGACAAGCTCATGCTATAAATGCAACGAGACTGGGTACCTTGCAAGGGTACATATAATTCACCCAAGGCTGCAAACAGAATCAAGATCACTGAGATGTCTAACAATGAAGGTATGAGGAGAAGTAATAAAAGGCCCGTTCATAGTTACTCCTCAACATCAAGAGTTCCAAGAATCAGCTAAGGAAACACATCAAAAGGGAACTCCGAGTCAAGCTCAAAGGCCATGATCACTAGGTCAGTTGAAGGAACCAAGCCAGATTAGGAAGATGACTAATTTGAGGAGTTGATCATCCTATAACTTTCGCCGGGATGAAATTTGCAAATGAAGCCAGTGCCACATCAAGTCCAGCTGTTGAAACACCTCAATCAGTCTCAAGCATTCCCAAGGTACACAAACTTTGCACTCAAGCATGTATTGATAAGGTTAAGAACTATAGGACTCATAACTCTGCATTGATATATGAAAATCTTGTTCTTAGATGTCAGAATAACAAATACAATAAAGCTAAAAAGATATTTTCCACTAGGATTAAAACTCACAATAATGATACGGCTAATGAAAAACTTTTTTTAGTCTGATAAACTAGCTGAGCATCACAAAAGACATGTTGTAGAATTAAATGCTAAAACTGAAAAGCTAGAATTAGACTTAGCTCAAAGAAATATAGCCGTACAAAAGTTCTTGTTAACCTTTGATAAACTAAATGGAATCATTGGGGCACGAACTAGGGTGAAACAAAAGACTGGTATAGGCTATGATAATAAAGTTGTTCCACCTCCTTTTAATAATAATTATATTAGCCTACCTCACTTTGGTTTCAACACCCCACCTGAGGATGAGATGGATAATGGTATTTGTTATGTGCCAAAAACAAAGACGTGTGTTCCTCCTGTCTTCAAAACCGTTGATACCTTTATGTCATCAATTACTCCTAATGGTAGTTGATGTGCTCAAAATAGTCAATTAAATATTAACTAAATTAAACAAGTAATTAAAACTAGACCTAAGACTCAACTAAACAAAACACCGGTAAGTGAACCGGTCAATTGTACTAAAGCTAAGTAAGTCCGGAATATCGAACCCACAGGACTCTATAAATTACATAAATTAACTAATTAGACTCGACTTACGACACGACTATTTATTATTAATGTTTTAAGGGGGGTTTTTAAACTAATATTAAACTAAGAAAATAAATAAACAAGTAAACGAGAAACAAGCAATCAAACACAAGATCGAAACCAATAAGAAGGAATCTACCTAGGTAAGAATCCCATGCATCAACAATCATCAAGCAATGGACAAATAACATGAGATGGAAACTGATTTCTAAACATATTCATCTAACAAACCATAAGGACCCTTGACCGAAACAAACGAAATCCCAAAGAACAGTTATTAGATTATTAAGAAATCAGTTATATTGATTTCTTTATAGTTATCAAATATGGTTAATTAATAGTATCTAAAGCAAGCAATCTCACGAAACACTAAACCCTATATAACTTGATAAACTAAACTTGACATCATGAACAAGGATCAACACAATAAGCAAGAATATTGTCACTAATCTATCCTAGCATGCAATTGACCAAGACACATGAGCAACTCCTCACCTTACAGCTATTGGAATTTAGCAGAACATTCAAAACATTAACCAACTATCAACAAGCTTCTATGATCTAATGGGCCCATTCAACCATAATAATCAAAACACCAAGTAATGATAAAACATGAACCCTAATATCTAAACAACACAATCAATAGAAAATAAGTTCCATGTGAAGCAATAATTAATAATCAACCAAGATAATAAACACTCATATGCATCATGAAAACAAAATCAAGTCTTTTACTATTAAATTAACAAATCCATAATCAAAACATTAGTTCAAAGCAAGAATCAAATCAACACATGTTCATCAAACCTAGGTAGACATGAAGTCTAGCCTAGAATCATTATTAAAAACAATCCCAAACAAAGAAAACAAAAGAGATTCATGATAAATAACAAGAACGAAGAAAGTAGAGCGATAAAACCCTTAAGACTCCTTTCTTGATCAATTAAATGAAAGCTCCTTGATCTCTAATGATTCCTAGCTTCAAAACCCTCACAAATTTGCTCTTTCTCTCTCAAAATCGTCTGCCAAAGTTCCTTCATTCGTTTAGGTTTATAATCCTTTTTATATAAAACAAGCTGGGCCTAAAGTTTTTACATATATCCCCTTGCTAAGTTTCTTTATTACATATTTACCCATCCCTTAAATATTAATTACATATTTCCCCTTTCTAAACCACAAATATTGCATATCTCCCCATTTCATTAAAATTTTCTAATTAAATGACTATCTTACCCTTAATTGTTTATAGGAAATATAATTGTTTATTGTAAGTATATTATACTTTATGTTTAATTGCTTAAATATATTAAACAAGAAATTGAAGTTTCCTATATGGTTTGGAGGAAGAAGCAACAGTAGCCATGTCGGCTATGTTAAGGGGAAATCCAAGAGTATAAGTAACCAATACATACTAACAACAATTACCATTTCATCATCGTAAACTACCCTACACCATTGATGCTTTCATCAATCAAACCATTTCAGATTTCTATAGTTTCAAAAAAACTGGCGGTATAAATGGGAAGGAAATTCTGACAACATCTCCGGTTACCGTCTCTGAAAAGCCACCACCACACTCAAAACCCTAGCCCTAATCTTCTCCCCGCCGCTCTCAGCCACCACTATCTGATTCCACCATCTCTAATTTTGATATCCGCATGTGGAACAAGCGCTTCCGGTTAGGGATAGCCGCCACCGGCGATGACGGCGACGGCTTAGGGTTGCTTGCAGGTGGAATGAAGTAAGGGGTGAGAATGTGAGATGTCTCTACAATCACTGAACGTTGAATTAGATAAGAATTATAACAGGGCAATAGGGTAATTACAAGTGAGATGGGGAAATATGTAATTAACTTTTAGAGGTTGGGGAAATATGTAATAATGCATCTTAGTAAGGGGATATATGTAAAAATCCATACAAAATATGGCTGGTCAGAGGGACTTGGCATCGCGCGCCTCCCTTAGGCCTAGCCTTTGGGCGGCGCGTCGTGGTAAGGAGGAAAAAACCCGAGTTTTCTTTATTTATTATTAAATCTTGCAACATCTTGATTAATCTTCTTCCTTGAACTCCAAGTAACGCTTAGAAACTTCAAGACCTTCTTTTCCATGACCTTCAAACCACCATTTATATGCAAATAAATCAAAACTCGTAAGTGAAGTAATCATGTAACCAATGATGAGCAAAACGAGCATAAACTTTGCATGAAAAGATAGAAAGAATTAAAGCTTAACATTCAAGACACCAAACGATAAAAACACAATAAACATATAATACTTGACTCAAAACCTAAATTAATAAAAGATAAATGAAACACGAACCAAACCGAACTCAAAACATTAAAGAAAACAACTTTACACGGGATTCTAGATGTATAAATAGATGCATATCAGTAGTTCATTTTCTTCGGCAGTTTGTGTAGAAAGAAGTGAATGTGTGGAAAAGGACATGGGTTATGGAGAGAAAAATATTTTAAATTCACTTTTTGATTCAAGTTTGAATCTAAAACGATTATTTGTTAACCCTGTCTGTAACAATAAAACAATGAAAAACATTTTGAAAGACAATGTATTATGTGACTTCTCAGATTGATTTGAATGAACATGATGTTTCTGTGTCAGAAGTGATTGTGAAACAATATATGATGAAACTTTACTTAACATAATTATGCAAAATATTTTGATTGATGAAAAAAACGTACCTAGTTGTTCATCAAAAGATTGTAAAATTGAGGGAGAATATAACAAAAGAAATAGTTTTGAAAGTGAAAAGGCTAGCACATCTAGTAAAGATGTCCTACCTCACAAAAACTCTGTCTTTCAATCAACTAATCAATATAACCATCCTCAATTATACGATCACTTTGATAACAACTACTATGGTTGTCATCAGCAAATTTCTATTAATTCATTCTATTCAAATGTTTTTGAAGATCGAGGTTACAGATCTAATAAGCTCTATGTTCCTTTCAAAGAATCACCCTTTTCACCATAACATGTATACCATAGTTTTGATAAGTTCTATAGGGATTCAAGAAGAAATTGTTGTTTTGTTTGTGGTAACTCATCTCACCTTGCAAGACATTGCAAGAAACGGTATAGAAAATAGAAGGAAATGAACAATCAGTTTAATCAGTTCCTTTCTAAATCTATACCAAGCCCAAGAACAAAAATTGATCAATATGATAGTTCTGCCAGTGAAATGGATGTGAAATCCGAAAGTAGAAAAATCAAAAAACCACCTATTTTTTATAACCAAAAGAGATAGAGCAAAAAGGAGTTCCAAGACTGAAAAGTCAAAGAACTCACCAAAAAAGAAACATGAAAAGAAATACAAAGATTAAAATATCGGAGGATTTTGTTTTGAAACCAAGAAGAAGATAGTCTAGAAAGTCTTCTAAAACCAAGAAACCTGCTGCATGGGTTCCGTTCTTCTGATTCTGACACATCCCTAAACTTCATAATTCCCAATAAGAAAATAAAATTGATAATTTTTTGTTTGACTTTACCGAGACATTTAAGTCTCGGGAACCCATGTCTAATTAAATGCTAATGTGTGTAGGGTTAGTCAAGAAGGTTTGTCAACAGTATTTGGTACTTAGACTGTGGATGAACCCGACACATCACAGGAGACGAGTCCTTACTATTCGACGTAAATCCTTTTGATGGTGGACACGTTTCATTTTCCGGTGACGTGGAAGGAAACATTACAAAGAGGGGAAGAGTGTCAAATGTAATTCTAATGTTTAATGACATCAATTTGGTGGAACAATTGAATGACAATCTGCTTAGTGTTTCAAAAATCTGTGATCCATAGTACTTCACTTTATTTACAGAAAATGAATAATTGATTCTAAAACTAGGTTTCAAAGTCCCTGAGGAATGGATATTGATGCATACTCCAAGGCATAATGATACTTATATATTGGACATGAAAAGCTCTTATTCACGTAGGACCGCTTCATGTTTAATATCTAAGGCCCTAGAGAACGATTCATCTCTATGGCATAGACGTCTTGGCCATGTAAACTTTAAAAACTTAAACAAGTTGGTCAAAGGTGAGCACGTGAGGGGATATTCTGTTAAAACTTTCTCTTGCACTGAAAAATGTATTTCGTGCTAAATGCAAGCAACACAAGCTCCCTCACAAGCCCAAGACGATCAACTCATAGACTCCATTCTTCAACTGTTACATATGGATTTATTTGGTCTTATCCATCCATTGGCAATCGGCCAAAAAGCTCATTGTCTTGTGAATACTGATGGTTATTCTCGTTTTAGTTGGACTTTCCTTTTAGGGCACAAGGATGAAACCGCTCAGTTTTTTACCAAGTTCATTACTCTTGTGGAGAGGCAGACAGGAAAAAGATGGAATGTATCAGAAGCGACAACGGGATTGATTTTTGTAACAGAACTGCGGATGACTTCTACAAATCAAATGGAATAGATCACCAATTCAGTGCACCTTACACTCAACAACTAAATGGAGTTTCTGAACATCGCAACAGAACACTGATTGAAGCTGCTAGAACTATGTTGTCAGACTCCAAACTCCCATTGTTCTTCTGGGGTGAAGCCATCAACGCTGCTTGCGTCATTCAAAACCGTGTGATCATTTACAAGCACTTGAAGAAGACTCCTTTCGAAGTCTACTACAAGACTAAGTTGCAAGTCAACTATTTCAAAACATTTGGATGTACTTGCACCTTACTCCATACATGTGCTCAACCAGATCCTAAGTTTGCTGAAAAGGCCGATGAGTGCTATTTTGTTAGATATGCTCCCAACAAAACCGCTTATCGTGTTTAATCCTTCAATGTTGACTGGAAAGAGCTTAAAACTACTGATGCTCGCATGGGACCCAACTGGCTATTTGACTATGACTACTTGTTCAACCAGTTCTGTGGCACGCCTAGTCCACCACCTACAAACACTCAAGTTCCATATTCTCTGCCTAAACCCCTGTTGATGCAAACACTGATCAACAATTTGTCTTATGTGAATCTATCTGCTGGACCTTCCAACGGAGTTGTACTATCTGCAGTACCTCCCCCCCCCATAACATAATAATCAAGTTGTCAATAACCCTACTCCTCAATATGCTGATTCAACAAATTTGGTTGTCGTCGAAGACGTATTTGATTCTGATTCAGGTGACTCATTCATGTAAGCTGAAATTGTGGAACAAGCTCAGACAGAACCTGTAGCAAACTTTTAGCAAGACCAAATGTGGTAGAATCTGTTGCCACACCTCCCTCTTCCGATGAAATTGTTCAAGTTAATGTTGTTGTTGACGAACCTGTTGCTGGTGAATCTGATAACACTACCTCAACTCCTGTTAATGCAGTTATTTTTCCTTACGGTGAACACCTCTAGGATGAATAAATTCCACAAGAACATCTGGTTGATGAGCCAGACTCCGTTCAGTCAGCCAATGATGTTCTAATCAATGTTCTACGCATGTTTCATCCTGTTGAGAGTCTGACGGTTGATCTTCATGCAGAACCTGTTACCCTAGTAGAAGATATACCTTAACTGTCCATCCATCGAGGACATCCCACAGACACATCATTGGTTCTCCATATGTTGTAATACAAACAAGGATCAAGTGTGGTACTATTAAAAGATGTATCTTTGCTTGTTTTATTCACGTCGACCCAAAGAACTACAAGGTAGCTCTGAAGAAAATCTCATGGATTGAAGCTATGCAAGAAGCTCAATGTGTGGAGGCTAGTTAAGAAACCGAAGAACAAGAAAGAAATTGGGATAAAATGGGTATTCAGGAGAAAGAAATAGGATAATGGGGTGATAATAAGAAATTAGGCAAGATTGGTTGTTCAAGGTTTCTCTCAGCGTGAAGGTCTTAATTACGATAAGGTGTATTCTCCAGTTTCCAGGCTCGAGGCTATTCGTCTGTTCCTGGCCTACGCTTCTTACATGAACTTCAAAGTGTATCAAATGGATGTGAAGATTGCCTTCTTATAAGAGAAAGTAAAGGAAGAAATTTATATCAAGCAACCACCAGGTTTTGTAGCACTTGATCGTCCAAAACATGTTTATCGTCTTGATAAAGCTTTTTATGGCATTCACTAGGCACCCCGTGCTTGGTATGCTACATTAGCAAAACATCTCTTTAAAAATGGATATAAAAGAGGTGTTATCGATCAAACATTCTTTATCAAAAGGGTGAAGGATGATCATATTTGGTCCAAGTATATATTGATGACATTATCTTTGGATTCACATCTGATAAACCGCGTAGAGAGTTTGCTCAGGTCATGCAAAACTGGTTTGAGATGAGCTCATTGGGGGAAATAACTTTCTTTCTGGGACTTCATATTGAAAAAAAATCGGATGGGATTTTGATACATCAAGAGAAGTGTGTTCGTGACATCGTTCAGAAATTTGGGTTCTAGGACTCATATCCCTTCCTCACTCTAATTGCTACCAGACTAGTTCTAACTCCAGATCCATCAGGAAAATCAATTGATCAACATCTTTATCGGTCAATGACTGGTTTCCTAGTGTATCTCATTGCAAGTAGAGTAGACATTATGTTCCATGTTTGTCAATGTGCCAGATATCAGTGTGATCCAAAAGAACCTCACTTAATCGTTGTAAAGCGTATCTTTCGGTATCTAAAGGGAAAGCCTTGCTTAGGTCTTTGGTATCCCAAAGACTCCCCTCTAGTACTGCATGCTTACACCGATAACGATTATGGGGGGTGCAATCTTGATAGAAAGTCAACATCGGGTGGATGTCAGTTCCTGGGAGATAGGCTGATCTCTTGGAAATGCAAGACGCAAATCACCATATCCACCTCCACCACTGAGGTAGTTTACATTGCCGCCTCTGCTTGCTGTTCACAAGTGATTTGGATCCAACATCAGCTGCTGGATTATGGCTTGAATTTTTTTACCACCCCTATCAAGTGTGATAATGAAGCAGCAGTTTGTATTGTTAAAATCACTTCATTCGAATGCACTTCATTGACATCCGAATGCACTTCATCGGTCCAACACTCAAACACAAAACATATTGACATTCGAATGCACTTCATTCATGATTGTTATGACCAGACACTCGACACTATTGAAAGGGTCCACACCGATTACAACTTTGCCGACCTTTTTACAAAAGCCTTTGATCGTGCCCAATTTTTGTTTCTTGTTGAGTCTTTGGGCATGATCTCCATTGTTCATAATTGATTTATCTTTCTGTATATAAAAATTATTAATATTTTTTAAATATGTCACAATTTTAGAGGGAGAAAATGAGTTATATTTAACTCACCAAAAGGATTTTTCACGTTTACTGTAAGAAAAACTAAAAAGAGTCATTTGACTTACCAAAATAATTTATATTTTAAGAAAATTAGAAAAAGTTTCAAAAAGATATTCTCTTGTTTAGGGGGAGCTCCTGCTTAGATAGAGTCAGATATTACAAAAATTATAAAATTTTGAGATTGATCCGACCTTTGTAAAATGATAAAAAAAATTATCTCTAATGATCCTAGCACATGAAAAGAATAGATTAAAAGCCAACAAGATCAATGTTTCATGTGTACTTAGGCTTGACAAATGAGTAAGTGTCATAGTGATATAAACTTAAATTTCTGCCTATGCTAGTGGTTACACTATTATGAAGCGGTTCCCAACCCCAATATAAGTCATATCGATGAAAGCAAAAATGTTATTAGTCAGTCATACATGAGCCCGCTAGTGATTGAGCACCAGAAAATTATTCTGGCTTTAAATAATAATTTAAAAATCAAAATGATAAAGCGGAAAAATTGCCAATTGTCGAAGGTATTTAAAATCAACAATAAATATGTTGATAAATTGTCAAAAAAAGGGTATATTCGAACCACGTAACGTGGGGCAAACAAGTAAGTCATAAACACTTTATATGAATGCTTGTAAGTTCGTGTGGCAGTTAAGTCCATGGTTCAACCTTTATTGTTTGAAAGAAAAATTTGCAAAAAGTCTAATTAAGCTCAAAATGTTTTGTCAATCACTACGGGGTTGGAGCCAATTTGGGGTGATACTGATGAACACAAACTATGCCCGAGATATGATGGAGTTTGTAATTTGTCAAATTAAATGGGGACCACATAAGTGTTTTGTTTAATATATACCTTAACATATCACGTTGAAATCAAAATACTTGTTAAGTTTAAAGTGGACAAATTATATCTCCAATCGACTTTGAGTTCTTGGCATAATAATATCCTAATAGAAGTGTGATCTAGGAAATTACCAGATAATGTGATTTCATGTTATGATCTTTCTCATCAAAATATGTAAATTATTTAAACTTAAAATTAATATAATTAACATGGTATTAATTTCATCTTTACTTCAATTTTATTTTGTTTTCTTTTGTTTTGGTTTGTTTTGTTTTATGTATTAGACAATTCGTTGGTATTTTTAATTATATTTACATATTATTACACAATGATGTTATTAGTATTTTAAAAAACACAATGATCAGTTGAAAGACACAGTGGCGAAAAAAAACACATTGACAAACAGAAGACACGGTGACGAAAAAAGATACGATGGTAAGAAAAAAAAGACACAATGACGTAAATTTTTTTTTATTTTTATATAAGAAAATCATACTTATATTAAAGATAAAATAACGCTTTTTATTATGGTGAATTTTAATTTTTTTAAAAATATCATATGAAAAAGTTATAGACGTTTAAAAATGATGGGGAAATTAACATGTGGTGTGCATGTGAAGAGAGAAAATGTGTAATATTACTTTTATACCCTTTTTTCTTTAGTCCGTACTTGACAGATGTCAATTAATTATGGCTTCTCACACTTCTCATTTTTGTTGCAATTTGTAGAATAACTCAACCCTTAAAGTGTTTGTATTCGGTGGGTAAATATTTTACGGGTTTAAATTTGTAAAAATATTTTCATAGTTCGGGGGTAGGGATTGTAAAAATTATTTAAAACTCGAGATGTTTTGACCCTATCGCAAGATAGGCTGAACCAAAATATCATCCATTTCATTCACTTTCAAATTACCAAACACTCTCAACCTTTCTCTCTCTAACTTTTTCCACCGTTTCATCTTTCAAACCCTAGATCCATAAACAAAACAACTACTAATCCATTCATAATCACACTTGATAATTATCACCATAAATCCACCACCTGTGGTAATACATATGTCTTAGTATTCATCATCTTCTTTGTGCTCTTTTTATATGAATAGTGATGGAACTGTTCAGATCCAAAAAGGATAATATATGTTTTTTGTAGTTCATAATGGTTCTATAATCTTGTTGTAACCATTATGAGGAACGATTGGATTGATTTAATTGAGTTTTTGTTGTAGTTTGTATAGTTTTTTACGTATTAGGGGTTTTCAGACCATTTGGGTGTCTATTAACCTTGAAAAGTAGTTTGAAGATGGGTTTGAGTTATCCAGAAACTCAAGACGGGATGTCAAGAACCCAGACAAGATGAAAAATAGTGTTTTGGACAAGTTGTTGGATTCTAATCGAATCTGTATTCTATTCGAATAGAATAATTTAAACCATTCTAATTGAATGGTATAAACCATTTAATCTAATAGGGATTCGATTAGAATAAATTGGGTTCTCAAATTTCTCAAGGACAAGAAAATCTAATCGAGCCCATGCTTAAAAGGAATTCTAATCGATTTTTGATTCTATTCGAATCGAATTCAGAATCTATTCTAATCAAATTGACATTCAATTAGATTAGATTATAATTTGATTAGATTAGATTCATCATTCGATTAGATTAGCTTACACTTTTGCTTAAATGTCTAAAGATCTTGATTCTAATCGAATTTACTCATAAACTATTCTAATCGAATTGGCATTCGATTAGATTGGATTATGATTCGATTAGATTGGTTTCAACGTCGATTAGATTAGTTTGAAAATATATATTAGATTGCTTTCAGATTCGACTAGAATGGTTCATACTTGACAGTTTTTTGACTTAACAGTTTTGAAATATTCTAATCTAATACATACTCGATTAGAGTATATGGGACTTGTAAACTATAAACTTAATTTATCAACTAAAATGGATCTTGATGACATTCGATTAGATTGGCCCAGACTTGACAGCTACTTGATCCATCTTTAAACAAGTTTGTAAAAATACTTTTAGGTAAAGTCTTAAGTTTTATTTTTACATTTTTTTACTTCTTATTTACTTTATTTTGTCAGTTAGTTTATAATATAATATTTTATTGTTTTAACTCAATGATCAATACGTATGTTTCTTTTACATCTTATTGTAGGAACATAACATGTATTGTCCCCTGGAGCTTCCTAGAAAGAGGAAATACAAGGTGTTCACATCTATGATCAAGGGACTACAAACATGCCCATTGATGTATGCTATCTCTGCCAACCCGGAGATTCATGATTCCTGGGTTGAACCATTATGGGAAAATGCAAGGACTGAGAAGAAGGGGACTGTTATTACATCAAGAGTGGCAGACCAAAGGTAACAGTTAATGAGGAGGTTATTAGAAGGGTTTTACAAATCAAGGACGGTGTCGATGATCAGTCTGCTAAATTTGCAAAGGAAGATATTTTAAGATATCTTAGGGAGATTGGGTACGACAAAGAATGGAGTACGTGTGAGAAGAGGTATCAGCCATCATACTGGAAGCTCTTATTTCACGTGGTTGTCCACTTCTTGTCGTCACAAAAAGGGAGGTTTTGACAAGCTAAGCATAGAGTGGGTTGGGGTTATGTCTTGCTTGACTCATCAAAGGAAGTACAACTATTCCAATTGTTCTTTAAGCACATGCAATCCAACGTGCTTGATAAGAAGCCGAGGATGATGTATCCTCTTTTTGTACAGCTCATTCTGTATGATCTGTTGCCGAATATTCCAAGACCTATGTATCAGAGGAAGTTGACGAAGAAGGAGAGGTTGTTGAACCATCTGAGCCTCTTCATGTGCAGATAGTTATACAAAATGTGTTTAAAGCGATGGTTTAATCAACAGGAAGAAGTGTGTATAAATATAAGGGTCAAGAACCTAGGGGTGAAGTTCGGTCATTTTGATGAGACCGAACCTGAGAGTGACGGGTTGGAGGTTGAAGAAGAAGGAGACAGTGGGGATGATGATGATGACAATGATGGTCATAGTGGTGATGATGATGGAGAAGAGGAAACAAGAAGAGCATAAGGAGCCTGAGGCAACAAAGGCTGAATCTGATATTGAAGGAGAGCACGGACGAAGAAGATGCATGACAAAGAAAAACTCAAGACTGATGAATCATCCAAGGCACCCGCCGAGCAGCCTGCTGCTGAAGAGGAGTAGCCTGAGCACCCTCTGAAATGTTTGAAGTGGATGAAGGACTCCAAGAAGTCCACTCCTGCAAAGATGCCGATCATTAAGGTAATATATCCTTCCATTTCCATTATGATAACTGAATTCCTAGCAACCACACAACCACCACCTACCACACTATCTATCACACCTACAACCACCACATTAGTTGACCCTCACATAGCATCACCCACCACACTAGCCCAAACCATAGAAAAACTTAAAGCCAAACAAGTTAAGTTTACCAAAGCCCAATCAAAAGCCCAATCCAAAACCCAATCAAAATCCTAACCCAAATCAAAATCCAAATCAGAATTCACTACACCTAGAACACTTAGGCACGAACTAGTTACACCACCAGAGTCCTCACCTTCCAAACTAGACGAACCCATGCCTTCCTTCTTAGAAAACCTTTCAATCACCACCCAAACGGAGACCGAACCCATACACCAAACCCTATCACTACCTAGGATCACCTCATCTGTAACATCACCTACATATCAAATCACCTCAACTATTAGAGGTTCATCTTTTTGGACTTCCACTTTCACATCCTCAATCCATTTCCAAACCATCTCACAGACCTTACCAACCACAACCGAACCTATAAGCCAACCTTTAACCATTACTACATCCTTTCCAACCCAAATAATACCATACCCCTCCAAGCTACTCCACAATCAACCTTCTCAACCACACCTCCCTCCACTATGAAAAGCCAAATCATAGCAGCCAAACCTTTGTCTAGCGGCAAATAGAATAAGTCCACTGTGTTTTGAGATCCTATCATCCATAGGATTAGAGCACTTGAAGAAGCAAACGAAAACTGAGCAAAAAGATAGCTTCTGTTGATCAAGTTTGTCAAACATCAACAAGCTATCAATGAGCAGGTGATAAGACAGAGGGATGCACTTACATCTTCGGTGGCTGAGCTTGACAAGATAGAGAGCTAGATAGTGCTCGGAATGAGAGTCAATGAGGGTGGATTAACAACTTATAGAAAAGAATTAACAATCAACAAAAGTTGGTCAATCAAAACTCGTTGAGGAATTTTGAGCAACATGATGAGATGGAAATACTCCAATCAAAAGTTTCTAATATAGAAACTGATTTTCCTTCCTCCTCCAAGTTCGCACACAATCTAAGGAGGGAGCTAGATTCAACCATTGACAAGGCCATGGTTGAGTTTCAAAGCCTTAGTTCAAGGGTTAATTTGTTGGAAGGAGCGTCCAGTTCTTCTAGGTATGTGGACAGGTTGATGGGTGAGAGTATTAGTCTGCGAACAAGGATCGATCTACTGGTAAGGAGATATTGAAGAGCACCAATACTTCAATAGTGGTCAGAATCGTGTCAATGAGTCTCTCGTCAACCATTATCTTGCTGTTTTGGAGGTGATGCGGATGACTAGTGAAGATGTTGAAAATATGAGGACACATCTGACGAACACTTATAGGGGATTCTTACAAAGCAACGAGCAAAGTACTAAGCCTTACAACAGAAGGAGATCAGCTCTTGCCAGACTTGTTGCTCACGCCAAGAGGGTCAAAGCTCAAGGCAGATTTCGTGGAATCATCCCTAGTGTCCCGAGCAAGGTGGTTGGTGGAAGTGGTGTTGGTGTGAGTGTTGGTGTTGAGGAGCTAGTGGTTGTTGGAACCATTACGAGTACTGAAATCGTTTATACTACTGCCATTACAACTGGGCAGGTCAGTGCAATGACATCTGCACTTGTTGCAACTACATCGGTTGCACAAGTGAGTTTTCCTGCAGACCCTGTGATTGTTCACATTGTACAGCTGCAAATGGTTCAAAGAGGTGATGGTGATGACGGGGATGATGAAGATGTTGACAAGTCCGATGACAATGACTCGGATGGTGATGATGATGATGTGGTGAATGAAGACGATGACAATGATGATGAAGATCCGTTTGATGGCTTCGATGAATAGCATGGTGGAAGCGGTGATGATGATTATGATGATAGTGGTGATGAAGCCACTGGTGGTAATAAGGCTCACCAGATGAATCTCAACGAACAAGGGATGTTGACGCTGCAGTTGAGGCTGAATTAGCCTCTATATTTAATGTTTCTTCTTTTATAGATACCAGCTCACTAGTTCAAGAAGCCGTGGAAAATGAAAATAATGAAAAGTAATGTACATAGAAAGATACATCTTTTCGACATCAAACAATCTCTAAAAACTGCAATTTCTATCAAATAACATAGCATAAAAGGCTACTTATCATAATAAAACATAATTTCAGGAGAAACCAAGCCCCAAACAAAGAAACAAGCGAAAAGACGAATAAAAACAGAAGAAAACACAAGAAAACAAAGAAACACGCCCCCATGCCTCAAGAAACACGCCCCCATGCTTCTGAACACAAGAAAAGACAAAATCTGGAAGCAAAAGCACGGGGTCGTGCCTACCAAACACGGGCCGGTGGGCGAGAACACAGAAAAGACAAAGAATAATTAGCACATGTCACTAAAAAAACACGGGGCCGTGGACGAGAACACAGAAAAGACAAAGAAGAATTAGCACATGTCACTAAAAACCACGGGGCCGCGCCTATCAACCACGGGGCCGTGTCCACCTTGCAGAAAAGACAAAACAAATCTTGCACATGTCATAAAAATTCACGGGGGGGGGGGGGGGGGCGTGCCCATCAAGCACGAGGTCGTGCTTCACACTCCAGATTGCCTATAAATAGTGGCTCATGTTGCACTCATTTGGTGTGCCTTGAAAACATATCTATCCGGTTTTCACTTCTAAAAACACACACTAACACTCACTTCGAAGATCTAGTGAAGAGTTTGAAGGCTTGGAGGTCATCACCATCAACAATCATCATCAACCATCATTACCATCATTAAGAAGGAAGATTCATCTACAATTGGTTTGATTGTTCCAAGTTTAATCATGTATTTGTTATCATCATTCATCTTAATGTTTATCACCATGCTCATTATGAGCTAAACTCCTTTTACCATCTAAAATCTATGAAGAAGCTTTGTTTTACTTGATAATTAATCAAGACATGTGATGTAGTCTAGTAAAGTACATGGTTATATTACAATTATCTTTTGATGAGAAATGTTTCACCATCTTAAATGACTAATTCAAAATTGGTGCTTGTCAATTCTATTGGCAATCGTTCATGATCGATTCATGTTCTTGAAAGATAGAAATACTTTGATACATTATCGAAACATGGATCCTTATATTGTACTTAGAAATGATGAGATATAAGTTATGATGTATTTCTTTAAACCTTGGTAATCCGAAAATGGCTTTGCTTAGGATATCAAATTAGTTAAAGAAGTCATATGTTAACGGAATGTGTAATTATAACATACATAAATCAACCAAGGGGAGGTTGTTTGATGAACTACAACCACCTGAAGTTGTTAGAATTGGTATTTGAGAAATCGAAGTCAATCCTAATTTTTCTACTTTACGAAAATACTTGCCAACTTAAATTTACATCATTGAGATGGTATGACATTAGGAAAGGGTGGACTTTAAAATGCGCATGCTATCTCCTTAGTGCCAAAGATGCTCACTTAAGGTTTAAGGAGCTATCTATCATATATTGCTATGGCAAGTTTATCATATGTCAAAATATTAATTATCAATGCTAATATGGTGTGGATTCTTGATCTTAGATGGCAACCTTCGCATAATTGAACAACTCGTTTAGAATTTCTTGTCTTGGTCACCTATATATTATATATAAGTATTTATATTTATAAAAAGTTCAAAAATTAACTCCAAAATGATTAAAACCTCCGATTAAAGTAAAACAACGATTTACCATTAGAAACATTTGTGTCCACGGATCGATTACTTGGTTCTTACCAATACAAGTCTACATATACGATAGGTACACTTGCCTATGTTGTGTGTGTTTAGTCTTTGTAGAAATCATATTTATAAATTTAAAACACGATCTTGTGCAACATAAAATCATTTCATCCATCATATTTTATACCACACGCACACACGCATCAAAAATGATGACGATGGGATCAATTACTCTCTGAACCCGGATACTCCGGTTCGTGATGAGCATGTAGTGGCGCTTCCTGCTCAATCTCAAGCTACATCTGTTGCTGCTAACACTGCTGATACCTCACAAGCTCCAAGACACAAAGGGAAGAAGTTTCACACTGTCAACAACTGATCTAGTGTGAGATCGATTGCAAACGGAACCCAAGCAGCGAGACATGGGCGATACGTTGAGCAAATGGAGATCTCACATTTATGCATATCACTTACATGCATACTCTCTCCCAGCTCGACATGAATTACTTCAGAAGGATCGTGGGCCATTATGTGATAGATAAGCAGCTCAAGGGTCGGTTTAACAGGTTTTTGAGCAAGCAATGGAAGAAGGATTACCCAAATTTCAAGCTTAACAAGGGTAAAGCCTTTCGACATCCTACTGAGATTGATCCAGTCACCGGAAAGAAGAAAAGAATGTGGCGGTACAAGACTCACAAGGAGGGAAGGCCTATCTACCATGGTGAACCATTTCTCCCCAACTTGTTTGAGAACTTTATTTGTTGGGAGTTTGACATTGAAACTAGAGAAGCAGTAATACACTGCAAGGAGATGCACCATCTCCGATTCTTTGATGAGCATGAGCTTGCAGTGCTCAGTAAAGAAGACCTGTTGAAGCTCTACAACTCACCGCTGGAAACCGTTGATGACGTCCGCCGCGACAATACAAATGACATAGTTAATAATTTCAACAAGTTTGTGCGCTATCTTGTTGACAATCAACTATATAACTGTGAAGACGACTTCGACTATGAAACCGACTAAAGACGAGAGCTAACGGATTAAATACTAAAGACTACAGGGAGATTGTAGGGTCCCATTTTATATATTAGTCTTTTGTATTTACTCGTGTTGTAAATATTTATATTTGTTAGCTTGTCGGTTTATTTCTTTTGTATGTTTGGGCATTAGGCCATGCAAACAAAGCCCATTGGGCCCAAGTAATAAAAGTGCATGATATACTTCTACCTATCTAAGGTGAAGTATATTCATGCAAACATAAGATTTTGGAAATAATCTTATCCTTTCACAAACTCTCTCCCTTTCCTACTTTCCTCTTAGGGTTAATAATAACCAAATAAGATCCGAGATCTCGGTTCCTCACTGGTGATTTCCGCTAGCTAGTGTTGAGATTGATCCAAGTAAACTAGTGTTTTGTTGTTAGATCCATCCATAGGACCTACACGCTGGTTGTCGGAGATTATGAACGATGGTGATAGTGATACAATTTGACCACTAAAAAGGCTACCAACAAACGATTCCGGCGAGTTTCAGTTTTTCCGGCGAGCTGCCGGAAGTATAGTAAGCTCACCGGGGAAGTATAGTAAGCTCACCGGATAAACGTGTTCTGGTGGCAGTGGTTTGGTTCGGGGTTTCTAGAGATTGGAGATGGGTTAGAAGGAATGGAGATGACGATTAAGAGTACCAATATGTGGTATGGTGGTAGAAATGTTCACCGGAAACCTGCAAGTAGCCGCAGAAACTGCAACTAGTCGGATTTGGTATTAAATAAAATTTCTATTTTATCCCCCTTTGCTTATGAAAATAACTTTTTTTTATCCTAAAACTAACCAGGTTAGTGCTTGGTTAGTTTAGGGAGTGACACAAGAAAACATATTTAAAGTATAAAGTTATTGTAGTGGTCAACTCGTTAGTTAAGAGTGGTAACGACCAACATGAACAGGCGGGTTATTAAAATCCACTTACCCATTTTTATACTTGTTCAGTTCTTTTTAAACCTTCTTTTTAGCCCAAACACTTATTATATATTGTGGGCCTTCTCAAACAACAAAATATTTCAGCTCATGAACATGTAGATGTTCATGTAGATGGTCGAATATTTTGTTGTCTTTTCTTTTTTAATCTCTAATCTACAACTTCTTTATCCTTCTTTTATTTGTTTGTAGGCCGTTAGCCAACAAAGCCCAACGCCATCTTTTTGTTTTGTTTTGAAGATGAGATTTGGAATTTTGATGAAGCTCAGATAAATGGTTATCTTGGTTATCTGGAAGGTGTTATGTTAAATTTTTAATTTACACATCAACGTAGCCTTTCAAAATTTAATATACAAAATTTCTTCTTAGAAATATATGCATACGTTAGTCTATTGGAAAATGCATTTGTTTAACAAAGATGGATTGAACACTGCATTTAGAAAAATGTATAGGTTACTAAGGTTACAAGCTTCACATACTTTTACATTGTTCCCACATGATATTCGTGTCATTGTTTGACTCATGAGGTAGCGTGCATTTCTTAAATCCCTAACGTACACGTTCAAAACCTTATGGCCTTTGAAGTCGCTATTATTTTCTTAGAAATCCATTCATCTTTCCCAACAAGTTAATAATATTCTTAGTTTAAAGATGTTATTAGATAATGAGTAAAATATATTTGGCACTTAGATTTGATTGTATTTTTAATCAAGTTATAGTGAGAAAAAGACCTAGATTGAGAATCAATATATGGAATTTTAGTCCTTGGTGCATGCATTTGGAAGTCAAATATTGTTATGCCGACTAGATTATACATACCAAACAAAAAAACACACACATATATATATTCTTTCTCCAATTAACATAAAAACAATACATTTATGTCTATAATTTCTTTATCCTCTATCTTGATTTATCATACTCAACTATATATAAATTCTTAATACTTCATACACTACACATGTGGTTTTACATAACCTGCATTTGTGTGTGTTTTGTTTTTGTTTTTTGTTTTTTTTTTGATTTTTTTCATAAAAAACATATATATCTTACAAATGCATATACATATAGCCTATATTTAAATATATAATCTACACTTGTGTTTTCGCATATTAAACACATATAAACTACTAAAATATATAATCGATTTACACAAGTATTTCAGAATAGACCTAGATCTCAGAAGAGTGAGATAAAGAATCGAAATTTAAAACTTTATAAACAAATGAAGCTTCTTTTATCAATAATCAACTTTAAATGGAAAATCAGAAGAAAAAACATCATATTCAAAACCATGGAGCGCGAGGGATAACTTTGTAGAGATTGTTAAATAAATGGTAAACATCTATCAGAGTTTATGACAAAACCCTTTTCGTTTACGGATTAAGTTCACAAATCTTGATTAAATAGCCCTCCTTTTCTATATAATACAGAAACTATCAAGATTTTTGTTACTATAGTGCATTTTTCAAGTGAACTCGTCAAATATGCTATTTTTAATATTGGATACTATTTTTATTTTACTACAAAATTGTGGGTAACTATGATATCTGTAGTGTTTTGAAAAGCTACATAAGAAAATAATTAAACGAAATATAAGATATAAATAATATATGCACCATTTAATTACATTGCATAAATTATGTGCCTGAACACACAAAAAAAAGGATTTTTGCAATAATAATTTAGTTTAGATATTCTCTTTAAGATTCAATTAAGTTTAGGGTTTAAACATTTTAAAAGGAGATAACTTAGTTAATTTCTAATTTAGGCAGAGATAAAGAAAAGTGTGACATATTTGTAAACTTTTATAATCTATTAATCTGATAAAAGTTAGTAAGAGCCGAGCTTTTACATGCTTATATAAATACCACAAAATCTGTTATTTTAATAAGAATATGTATAGTTGAAGAAAATTCAAGTATTTTCAGAGGGAAAAAGATCTATGAAAATAAACAGATAACTGTTAAGTAAGACAGTTGAGTGTGTATGGTACCTTCACTGTATAGTACCTTCAATTGGAGATTCATTACATTTTCTCTCTTAACTTTGTTAATTAAGTGCCTTCTAACATCCACTAAATGCTACGTTCCTCTCCGTTACCTTTTAAAAGCTTCATTTCCCATCAATTTATTTGTGCTATCTTTTTCTCTCTCTCTACCTTTCTCTCTCAAATTAGGGTTTTCTGTACATATCTTTACTGACATCTTCAGCAGGAAAATAGGGAAGACCAGAGAACCATAAGAAAGAAAAAAGGTAACTGTCTTTTCCATTAATGATTTGTGATTTGTTCTTGTCATTTGATCACTTATATATAAGCTGCCATAATCTATATATGCAGTCACATGAATCACAAGTTTTTTTTTTCTTTTAGGTAACTCCTTTAATTTGCTTGCAATACATGTGCAAGTGTCTGACGTTTAGTCATGCTTTTCCGATCTGATTTGCAATATATGTACCTGTACCATCAAAATTTTACATATATGTTCATGCCACTATTTATGCGTTAAGCTATAACTTAATTCGCCAGATCCCGTGTTATAATTACTATATATATGACCATGTTCATTGTGTGCATAGAGAGATCCGGTCATGTACATATAGATCTCCTATGAAATGGATGTTTTGAGGTTTAAAATCAAGAAACTACTAAAAGATTGCTAGGGTTTGATCATCAGCGCACTTGCCTGCAATTAAAATTGGTGTAGATTAAAACAACCCGCTCAAATAAGAGTTTAGTGATTCAATATAGCTAGATGCATCGTGTCTACTAATTACTAAGAGTTTGAAAACGAAACCTAGTGATCACTTTTTTTTCCGATCAAATCAAAAATCAATGAAAAAATATTTTTGTAGATTTAGAAATTTTTTACTTTATTAATAGGTGGTTTAAAATTCAGCTAAGAACGTTTAAGCGATTTTTGAATGTTATTGTATTTACATGGAGTTTGTTATCCATTCAAGCAAACTATACAAATTTTTAGAGTTACCTAATGTAGCAAACAAACTCTGCATGTTCATGTTCGCTTGTGTAACAAACATACTTTATAGAGTTTTTCCGCTAAATTTAACCCTTCACTTAACACTTTTTTCACAAAATTTTATGGAGTTCACTTATCACCCAAGCGAACTTATCGCTTGCACGGGCAGCAAAGTGTTAAATGTACAAAAAAAAAAATTAAAAAAAAACGTCTAGAAATACTTAGCTAAATCTTATACCATCTATCCAGAAAGTTAGCAGATACGACCTATACAAATGTTTTTTTGATCAAATTCTTATAAATGATTTTGAAGAAAGTTGCAAATTAAGGATTTATATACATGTTCTGAAGTAATCCTTGTATGTGGAGGACCTGCTGGTACGATTACTTCGTACATGCGGTTAATTGCATTAAACTTAAATCTAGTCGTTCAGTACCCATCCATGCATGTTTCTGTAAGAGAGAAAAAGAGACCATAGACTTATGGGATAACATGTTAGACGTGATTACCGGTACTCAGCACTAGCATCAGATATCTATAATATGAGTGTTGATTAAAACTACCTGACGCTTAAGCGTTTGTTACTCATGTTACACAATATTAAATTTAAGTATCTTACATATATAATTAACTTGTGCCTTTAGCTAAATATTAAGAAGATAAGAGAGTTGATTATTAGTTAATTCTTAATCACCTTGCAGATAAAAAGATAGCTAATTATTATGGCTTCATCAAGTTCTTACAATCCCCCTTGTGCTGCCTGCAAGTTTTTGAGAAGAAAGTGCATTCCAGGTTGCGTTTTTGCACCATATTTCCCACCCGAAGATCCACTTAAATTCATGAATGTAAACAAAATCTTTGGTGCTAGTAAGGTGGCGAAGCTTTTAAATGATGTTTTTCCGCATCAAAGAGAAGATGTGGTCAGTTCACTCGCGTATGAAGCCCAGGCTCGGGTTAGAGATCCCGTATATGGTTGTGTTGGAATCATCAATTTCTTGCAACAAGAAGCTGATCGCCTTCAAAAGGATCTTGATGCCGCAAACGCTGACCTGATACGCCATGTGTGCAATGGGATGCCGGAATTGACTTCTATTCAATCGCTAACACCACCGCAAAGAACCATGGATCATTTTTCCTCAAGAAGGATTGGTGGTACTGGATTTGATCATTGTGTTAATAGTACATGGAATAGGCCGAATGGTTCTAATCCACGTGGGAACACGAGTGGTAACGGTGGTGCCAGTGCCGGTAATGGGGGAGGTGAGTGGTGGTGGTAGAGAGAAAGTAATTCACTTGAGACTTAGCTCATTCCAGAGGATCCCATTTCATAATTATCCATAACTGTTTGTTATATCCATGACTGTTTGTATAGCATGATAAGTCGGAAAATCTTGTTTGAGTTTGTGTTTTTATGTGTATACACTTGTATCACCATTACCTATATGCGAGCTACTTATTTATATATATATATATTGTTATCCAATTCATGGCTCGACGTGTTCACCAAGTGAATAATTCGTAAACCAAGATATGGGCTCAACTTGATAAACGAACACCAATCCGTTATAGGTTTGATGAGTCGGCTCAAGCCATATCATTAACTCAAGAAAGAGAATTACGTATGTTGATGGTTAATCTTGCATTCTAGCCTAACTTATTTATCCATAGTGAAATATTACTTCTCTTAATTCAAACTCACGAGTCAAACCTATAGCTAGCAAATAGATTATAAAAAATATACTTGATTAATTAAAGTATTCGTGTAATCTAAATTTGTTATTATGAAATTGAAAGCAATGATTGGTTTTCGTCTTTAGAGGAAGGCCCATGTGAAGCTATCCATTCAAATGAAAATATATTCGTTCTTTAGTTTTTAGATAAAACTTAACTTACTTTTAAATAAAAAATGTATATAGTGGATTCTCTTGTCTTACAACAGCGTCTACGCTTCATAATTTCTACATCACCCACTAATATATATTTTCACATTTCACCTTTAAGCAACTTTCCTTTAAACCCGATCCACATCATTTCGGTTCGAATGGATTCGATTTGACTTGATTCGCAATATGAATTGAATCATCATTTGTTGTACCGGCTAGTTCTGTTAGACCAGCTTAAGTTAAAAGAACTTATGAAAAGTAAAAGAGTGTTTGAAAACATTAGTTGACAATATCGTTTTTGAAGCAAGCTATACATGTTAGTTTTTTTTAACAAAAATATATTAAAAAGATGTTCGTTAGAAAACGCTAATTAACATCAAACAATGAAACAAGATCAAATACATTTTACTATTAACATGAAAATGGTGAGAACCAATTTGCTATTATGATTAGGTTTGTTATTTTTTGTTTGTATTTGCTAATTTTCGATTATGAGACGTTATAATTATTTGCTGATTTATATTTTGTTGTTATAATTAGATGTTTTCTTTTGCTGTTATAAGTATTTGTTGTTATTATTTTGTTCTTGATTTTTTATTCTTTTGTTGTAATTTTTAGGTTGTTTTCTATGTTATTATAAATCATTGAGTTGGTATTGTTTCTTACGTTCTCATTTTTTAATAAATTTGTATTATTTCATACGTTCTCATTTTAAAATTAAAATGTACATTAACCTTCTCCATCAAACAATTACATCAAAAGTATAAGGTTTTTTGGCCCGGGGTTTTTTTAACCACTGGGGCTAGGAAACTTTTAATTTATTGTCCCGACTAACTAAAAAAAAAATAAATGTGAAACTAAACTCAAATAATTTATAAACTTTTAATTTATATGTTAGTTCTATATTTCTAGATTTCTAAATTAAACTCCATCAAAGAAATAGTATATTGTTTACTCTTTAGATATACCAACATAATATTATAATAAGTATTGCACACGACATTTTAATATTTTTATACATTAGTTATTACGTATCCAACATTTTAGTATGGTTGCAACAAATTTTCATCCTTCTATTGGAGCTCCATAAGTTCTGTAAGTTCTAAAAACGAAATCCAAGGTGCTTAATGCAATATGTCTTACAACGTTTTGATGCTTATGGAATGCGATGATTGACTTGTTTTAGTTTGGTTGTTTAACGTCGGGGGAAATTAAATCCTCTTGGGTTTTTGTTGGCAAAGAATCGGTCTAAGCCAAGTGGCTTGACTTGGGAAGAGTTAAGCTTTTTCTTGAAGCTTTTTCCCAAAAGACTGTACTTGAAAATTTTATTTACCAAAATTGTGTTTTTTGAAAAGTATTTACCATAATAGGGTAGTTGTAAAATCCAAAAAATTCTAATTTATTAGTAGTTTTTCACTCATAATCTTAATGGGTGAATTCAAATAATCAAATAACTATAAGTAAAGTGCGATTTTCGTCCTAAAGGTTTGATTATTTATGCGAGTTTCGTCCAAATGGTTTGTTTTTTTGCATCTGAAACCTTGAGGTTTTATAATTATTGTCAATTTCATCCAAAGTACTAACCCCATTAACTTTTAAAATTAAGTGAGGGATATTTTTGTCATTTTAGTTTGTTTATTATATTATTCATTTTTGAAATCCATTATTATAGTTACTGTAGGACCCCATTTTGTATGCTAGTCTTTTGTATTTTTTAATCTATTTATGATGTATTTTTTTTAGCTTGTCAGTTTATTTATTGTATGTTTGGACCCGATGTCAGGCATTGAAAGCCAGTTGGGCCGTTCATAATGAATGACAATCATGGTATAGCTTGCACTATAGATAGTGCAAGCATACACATGCAAACCAACCTTTTGCAATTTCACAACCTTATCTTCTCACCAACTCTTTCTATATTCTCTATTTCTTTCTATTTTTGGAAATAATCAAACACTCACAAGATCCGAGATCTTGGTTGCTTACTAGTAATTTCCGCTAGCTAGTTAGTGATATTGATTAAAGAACTTTGTTGTTTGATCCGTTCTTAGGACCTATAATTGGTATCAGAGCTTTCGAAACTACTAGTTGTTCTTGGGTCAAAACTTGGATTTTGGTATTTATTGGGTGTTTAAGACTTGTTTTCAAGTGTTTGAAGTGGGTTTCGGTCTTACTTGTGTGTTTACAAGCTTGAAATAAGTGTGTTGAAGTGTTGTTAAAAGTATTTGGGTATTAGAAGTGTGTTCTTGTAAGTGTTTTGATTCAAAAAGTATGTTTGGTTAAGCTTGGAATTATGTATTTGAAGATCCAAAGTGTTCATCGGGTTTTTGTTAGATTGATCGAGTTTCTAAATTTGGCAAAAAGTGTGCTTGTGTGAAAATTCGTGCGTAAAGTGAAAATTGTACTCTCTACAAACCAATCGAATCGAGTCAACAAACCAATCAAATCGGGTTTCTATTCAATTTGATTCGATTCAAATTTCCCTTGGATTCGATTCAAATTCTATTTGATTCGATCCGTTTACCATTTGATTCCATTCCTTTTGAATTCGATCCAGTTCATCACAAACTCGATCTGTTTGTACTTAGAGCTTCTAGACAAAAATTGTTTCATTCCAAACTTGTTTAAGATGACGTAAAACGATCCCGAGATGTTGAAAAGTTGTCTAATGTTGGAAAATGAGGTTGGAACCACCACACAACCGCCAAAGTTGATGTCTTTTAAAAGTAACTTTGATGATTTCAAATGGAGGTTCAAGAACTACATAAGAATAACCGACTATGCTCTCCTCAGATCCATTGAGAAAGGTCCTCACATGTGTAACATCCCGAAATTTCTAAATTACTATTAATTATACTATTTATTTTTGGTGAGAAAGTTTACTCGGGTTAGCAGAGAAATAATAAATAGAGTAGGAGTTAGCATGGGTCGGGCTAGTGTTTGGTAATGGATATGGTTTATGGAATTGGGTTAATAAGGAAGGAAGATGGACCATGGGCTCAAGCCCATGATCTATAATATTTAAGCCTTAAATCACCCTTTAATCCTTTCATTTCACATATTCTATACACCACACAAAACACACACTTAGCTCTCTCTCAGTATACTCTCTCTCTAAGCCGAAACCAAGAAGAAGAAGAAGGAGAATTGGTTTTCGACCCAAGGTAAGATTAGTATGATGTCGTACGAACTCGAAATCGCTAGATCTAGTCATGAAATGACGAGCCGACACCTTTAAACCGTTAAAGTCGCGAGATCCGGGTGGAATCGGGTATAAACCGAACCTAAGATGAGCTTAGGGGTCACCCTAGCTCAGATCTGGATCGAACGGGACGAAAAACGGTGAAAACGGTGGTGAAACGACTGAGATATCATTTTTCCGGCGATATCCCGGTTTTCCGGCGAAGGCAGCGCCGGAGTTGGGTGTACGAGGTAAGGATGTCAGAGAATGTTCTCTGACATTCTGACCTAACCCTAGTTCGTTAGTGGCGACTTGACGAATTAGAAGGTAATTCGTTAATCAATTTCGTTAAGAGGAAGTAACTAACTAGAAGCAGTCCGTTAAGTCGTTCGTTAAGGATAAGTAACGAAGAAGCTCCATTTCGTTAAGTAGTTCGATAAGGAAGAACTAACGAATGAACCCCAGTTCGTTAAGGGATTAGGGTTCAGTTTGTTAAAGGACCAGTTCGTTATAAAGGTCCAATTCTTTATGAAGGATGACGAACTAGAACCAGCTAGCGAATCAGATCATGTGCTAGATAACGAATTAGACTTAATTCGTTATTGAATATGAGATGGTGGATAAAATAATAATTAAAAATACTAGTGGAAAATGTGTAAAGACGATTAATAAAAATAAAAGAGTAAAAAAGGGGTTGTGAGAAACTCCCCTTGGACCCTACTAGGGGCTGCCGCCCCTATATCTCGCTGCCAGGAGCGCTGCCCCCGAACCCCCGTTCGTTGAGGGTAATAATTAAACTAGACACGCGATATGGAAAGTGAAAGTAATCAATGCGCATAATTGTTATACAGTTATCCGTGCACAACCAAATAAAGGAGTAATCATTAACGGAAGAAGTAACCGAGTTCAGGTGAGTTTCTAGCCCCATGTCCTTGTTATGTTTTCGGTGCTGTGTGCATACTCGATGTGAAGTGTGAATACACTTACCTTAAGTGATAAGTGTATGCTATAGAAGTCATACGAGATAGTTATTGTATAATGCTTGTCGGTGCGTGAACGATCTTCGGATATCGCACGTATCGCCAAGGATAGTGATTTCCAAGAGGTTGTTAGTGTGTATGAATGCTATGATGTGACTTGTATATTATGTAAATGATGTAATGATATGAAGTGTGTTGTTGAGGTAGAGTGTGTTAGAAGTGGCAAGAGTCTAGTAAGAGTGTTAGTGTCATGACGGTAGTACGTGGTAGGGTAAGCCTATACGTGACTTCGTTATTAAAATGGCAAAGTGGCATAACGTTATACGTTATTAAAGTGGCATAACGTCATTCGTTATTAAACTGGTTAAGTGGTAGGGATAGATAAGAGGTTAAGTGGTAAGGTGAGCAGGTTAGATACTGGACTACGTGTCTTTGTATGCGTATATAATACATGTAGTGGTTGTATGATGAGTTGCTTGATTAACTAGAACTCACTCAGCATAGCTGACTTTTAGTATGCACGCAGGTGAGCTGATTATAGAGTTAGCATGAGGACGGCACATGGCATGGATTGAACGGCTGGCATCTGAAGATAGAAGTAAAGATGTTTTAAATATAATGTTTGTGTTATGGTATCAAAGAAAAGATTTAACGTTTTGTAACGAATGGTTGATGTTTTATATTCCGTGAAAAGTTTTAATTAACTCTGATTTGTAAGAATTGTGTTTATGAGTAAATCCGACGCTAAAGTAGGGCTACCGGTAACAGGGCCTTACAACATGTAACACCCCGGCTAAAGCGGAATACGACCGAGTGTGACGTACAGATTGCTTAAAACACATGTGACACTATTAAGTGACAATATTACCATTAATTGATTTAATCAATAATTACACAAGTTTAGAAGTAAAAGAAATACAAACGAAATCACATTTAGCCAATTTGTCCATTTATGTTGAATATCCTAAGTACTAATGTCTTCGTCACGGCAGTATCCTCTCTATAAGGTATATGTAACATATATATAAAATAAAGTCAACTAAATGAATAGTTGGTGAGTTCCCACAAGTATTGATATAAGTACATAAAAATCATACAATTCTATGAACAAGTGTAAATGAGCAAGTAAGGTTCTTTCTAGCTGGGATTGTGCACCAGCGTACTCAGATAAGCGCAAGTAAGGTCCTTTCCAGTTGGGATGGTGCACCAATGTACTCGGATAATGAGGCCCTTTTCCACTCATAACAACAAATGTTTTGAGTGCAAGGGGGCGTATGATCATACTATCTTGAAGTAATCAATGCACGTAATCTTTGAGAAAGTAAGCAAATAAACACACAAGCTCATGTAACAAATTGTGGTTTGTAATAATGAATAAACGAAATTGTAATTTGAATATGATATACATGCTACCCCTAAAAGTAGTAAAAGAGTAAAAAAGGGGTTGTGAGAAACTCACCTTTGACATTTGAGACAACTTGAAATAATAGCCGAAAGCGAGTTAACAAATGAAGCAATTGAATCTCACGAAACTATAAATAATAACAAATATACAAAATCAAGGACTAGCTACCGGAATCATAAAGTTAATTAACTTATGGCAAATTGGGACATGGAGGATTTCTTGATTTAAAATGAGTTTAACAAAAATGAATTAAAATTTATATAAATCATTTGATATTTATTAGTTAAAGAATGATTTTTAGATGAATAATTAATATAAGATTATATAAAATAGTAATAACACTTTATGATTAAACGTTTTATTTTTATTCTAGTAACATAATTAATTGATTTACTAATAAATTTAACTTAAATTTTTTGCATGTACTTTTTTAAAGAAATTATAGATATTAGTTTATGATGAATTAAAATAAACAATAATTAATTATTTAGAGAAATCAAGTATACTAGTTCTATTATAAAAATCTTTAATTAAAATCATTTTGTATATATCATCTTATTTAAAATAAAAAGGTTTATAAGTTTATGTGATCAACGAATAATAACATCTAGATAATATTTATATTTGTTCTTGCAAATAACTAGTTTTGACATAATATTTAGAAAATCAAAGTGTTTATCTTGGATATCCATGATCATAATGATTTTCTTATAACCAAAATATAATATTTTTATTATAAAAGTATCATGACCATGAAGAACAAATTATGAACATACAACATTAAATCGAAACAAAAACAATAAAGTGCATGAAATCATAAAACTTACTTTTTAGTGCTTTCAATCTTAAGAAAATAGTGGAATAAGGTGTGAAAATAATTAAGGATTTGTCCTCCTTTTATAGTGAAATTATAGAGTTGTTATGTCTTATGGTATTTATGAAAATCAATCATATTTAATATAATTAAAAATAAAAAATAAATGGTTTAAAAGGTTTTCAAAGTGTTTAACTCTTTCAATAAATCTTATTTAATTAAAACATTAATTGATTTATTTTTATTAGTTAAAAAACATATGAAAAAGATGGTAATAATAATAATCCAAGATTTATACTAGTGATTTGCATGGGAAAATTTCATAAATAAATTATCTTGATTATGAATGTTTTAAATTGGTATGCAATACTACATGGGTGGTAAAAAATATATTTGCGTAGAAGTGATCACATAAAATACATGAAACGAAAATTGAGATTAATTAATAATATTATAAAGATAGATAAATTTAAATGTAACAAAAACAAAAATTTAAAATGGGGTCGCATTTTCGGGTTTAAAAATTAACGAATATTACAAGATTGACAACTGTTTGAAATTTCGTCCCGAAATTAAAATAAAAATAAAATTTTAAAAGAAAACAGCTAATACATGTAGTTGTTAAAAGTTTAAACATTTTTATACATACATATTTAAATAAATAATAAATAACGCCGGTCTTTGAATGAACCGAAAGACGCCACATATAGGAAATATGGAAAATACACTTATATATAGGGTGTATCAGCGACGTATCCACCATGCCCTTATAATATTGCATTTGCCCCGTTTTTTCCAAAATTATTCCAATTTTCGAGTTATTTCACACAACCGTACTTATTATGTTTTCCATGCGAGAACTTAGGTAATTACGTGTCGACCCATAATTACCTTTATCGTCGGATGGTCCACATAATATGTTCTATTGTGTGGGTTTTAAGATATAAACAATACATTTTTATATGAAAACTTGGAAATCAAGCACGATGACTATCAAAATTAACAAAACACATATAAACAAATCGTTGAGGTTAAGGATAACGCGAACATATGATGTCAAAAATATATAAGCGAAACTATTGAAGTTTAAACAAAATAAATGATGCTATTGAGGTTCAAAATAAAAAAATAAATAAATGAAACTTTCAAAGTCGGTAATACCACTATAAATGTAAACCTTGAGGTTCAATAATAGTAAAATCGATAAATAATACTTTTGATTCTTGAAATAATATGGAAATCAGGAAAACCTTAGGTTATCAATAACAACACGGATAAAACATCGAAGTCATGACCATCACAATAATTAATTGTAAATAATGGGGTTGAGAATAACATGTCAATTAAATGTAGAATTGAGCAAACAAAATATTAACACGTAAATCGAAAACGCATTGGCATAAAATAGATAAATTAAAATTTAATATCGAAATATCAAAATAGTTTGAGTTCTTGAAGTCAAACAACGTAAAACATCAATTTAAAACTTCGTTTAACGAATGAAATTCCCCATAAACATTAATTTTGAGTGACAACAAGATTGACCAAGTATATACTTGAAACTTCGAAATCAAAGCAAAACATTGGGTTCAAATTGATGAGACATCAAGAAAATAATTCGGTGAACATTTGACAAAAAAAGAACTAAACTAATAATCAAAGCAATTCGTGTAAGAGTAATATAAATTCAACATGTACTTAAGCATGATTGAAATCCCAACTTCCACTAAAAGATTAAGTTTATGGGAAATCGGTCATAAAACGCGAGATTGAGATAACAGTAAACAAATTCTGCAATGCAACCATACATGACAACGAAAATGGCTCAGCAATCACAAATGGTCAAACTCAATTACAAACTTCGTAAATAATCCTCGAAAGAATTTGACACATAAAATTGCTTTGGTTATATTAAAATAGAATAATATATATATATATATATATATATATATATATATATATATATATATATATATATATATATAAAAGAAAAGAAAAGTAAAGTAAATAATGATAATAAATAAAATAAAACAAGACGAAACTTGTGATACTTGTCTTCGCGACGGTAGATTTGAGGTATGAAGGTTATAGTGATCAACTGAATTTGTTGGCGTTGACGAATGGGAAGATGAAAATGTTCTCTTTATAATTTGCTTAAGTTTATGAAAATCGAAAAAGAATACAATGTTTTTATAATAATAACTACTGAAAAAGCTTAGTAATAATAATAATAATAATAATAATAATAATAATAATAATAATAATAATAATAATAATAATTTCTTAGCTAGTGCTAAAGTTTGCGACACTTTATGAAAATTTTTAATCTAATCCTATGAAAACTTTAAAAAGAATCTCCAACTAAAAATGATTCATTTTGATAGAACTGTTATGATGATAATATAATAGCATCAATGACTTATAACTCGTTTGAAACAACGATTTTACTTTATTTAACGTTTTCATTTAACATTGAAAAATATTGTATATAATAAGAATTATAGTGGTAAAAATAATAATAGTGCCCATAATAGTAGTGATGAAATAATAATGATAATAGCGATACTAATAATAGTGATAATAATAACCATATGTTTGACTTAAAGTCTTTTTGAAGAACATCAACTTGATTAAATACCTGTTACTTAACTATTTTAAAATAATTTGAGAATTTGAAATTATAAGTACAAGGGTGTTCATAAAAATAAAAAACAAAAAATAAATAAAACATGAATGTGGAAAAACATGCATGGGTTTTAAAAAACAAATATGTATGTTTGACGAGTATGAAGGGACTAAGCATTGGTGCAAGACTACGAGTGAACTTCAAGTGGTCAGAGAATGCAGTTTGAGGTATTGCATGGCGGAATCAAGTTAGGTCTTCTGAAGTATAGTGGGCGTGTTTGAGTCACTATAATGGTAGCAGGCTTGAAGCGCGGGCAAATGGTTGTGATACATGGTTGGGTAACAGGTCGTGGGAATAAATGAGTGGTGTTGTATAGGTTCTTGGCAAGAGTTGGTGGTTGAAACTACTAGAATTTGGAGCATTTCGATATGGTATTGTAATATAGTGGTGGGATATACATATGTTACACCAAGGGTGTGTTCCCGTGCAAGACTTTTTACTGAGGTAAATTTGAGTGTCCAAGAGTTGTGTTGGGTTTGGAATGGTTCAGACAAAGTTTTGAATTTATTGTTAATGGATTTTGGGTTATCAGAGTCGGGATCACGACAGTCAACAATGTGGTACTCTGAGTTGTCATTTTGCGGGTTGAGTTTCAAGGACGACGTCGAGGAAAACAAGAAGACATACTGCGAAATGTGAATTATTCACGTGACATGGGCCGTAAATATGAAATTTCGTATTAGCAACCAAAAGGAATATCAAAATCAATCTATATAAATCATAGAAATAAGTAAAGAAATAAAATTAAATGAAAAAACTTTGAAATCAAAATTGAAATGTTCATGAACCATCACGAATTTTCATGTTTCAATAAAAACCTCATAAATTTTGAATAACCATATGAAAAAAAATATATCAAACTTAATATAAGTAGTGAAATCAAAATTTTTAAAAAAATATCGATTGTTCATGTACCATAACTCATCATATTCCAAATTCAAACCATAAAAAAAATAAACGAATATATACAAATAAAGAAAACAAATTGAAAAATGACTATTCATGCATCACCATGACCTTTCGAATTTTCAATTCTAAACCATTATAGTAAACTGATATAATTATAACATATTCAAATTGAAATTTGACTATTCATGTATCACAATGACCTTTCAAATTTTCAATTATAAACCATAATAGTAAACGAATATTTAAATAAAGAAAACAAGTTGAAACTCGATTGTTCTCGTATTTCAACACAAAAAAGAAAATGTGTAATCAAATCGAACAGAAATCTGGGTGTTCGTGTATCACCACGACTTGTCAGACATTCAGTTAAATCACATTGTAAAACATTGAGGGTTAGACGTCACACGTCGCATAAACCACCATGATTTGTATGACATACTAAGAGTGTAACCATATTCTTTTCACAAAGAGAACATGATCACGATTGAAAACTTAAAGTTGTGATTCGTATTGCGTTGAGTGGTATATTTTGGCCTAATTGGTTTCGTGCTCTATCTGAACTCTCCAAGTAAGCAACCGGGTCCCGTGTCTTATTGAGATTTATGCGCATTGCCTATCCTTAGGTTTCGATAACCTGGGTATCAAGAGTTCGGAAAATAAGCACGCCACCCATCCAGTTACTACATACTCGCCACATAGAACCATCTTTAAGAAGAAGAAATATCGACAACTTAAAATCGAAAATTTGATTATTGAAAATCCTTTGGAAATATTTGCGTTAGGTATATGCCTTGGACTTGTGTGTGCTTGTGTAATTGAAGTAATTGAATCATCAATAAAATATTATCAACTAAGTGCTTCGAACAATCACATCAGGCTCACATAATTTCTAATCATGCAATCCTAAAATAATTAAAATAAGCTATAACCAACCAGAACACTATATCTAATGTCCTATCTAATAGTCACGGCTCTGATACCAATCTGTAACACCCCGGCTAAATCGAAATACTCCCGAGTGTGACGTACAGATTGCTCAAAACACATGTGACACTATTAAGTGACAATATTACCATTAATTGATTTAAACAACAAGTACACAAGTTTAGAAGTAAAAGAAATACAAAAAAAAAACACATTTAGGCAATTTGTCCAGTTATGTTGAATATCCTAAGTACTAATGTCTTCGTCACGGCAGCATCCTCTAAATAAGGTACCTATAGCATATATATAAAATAAAGTCAACTAAATGAATAGTTGGTGAGTTCTCATAAGTTTTGATATAAGTACATAAAAATCATAAAATTCTATGAAGAAGTGTAAATGAGCAAGTAAGGTTCTTTCTAGCTGGGATTGTGCACCAGCGTACTCAGATAAGCGCAAGTAAGGTCCTTTCCAGTTGGGATTGTGCACCAGCGTACTCGGTAATGAGGCCCTTTTTTACTCATAACAACAAATGTCTTTAGCACAACGGGGGCGTATGATCGTACTATCTTGAAGTAATCAGCGCACATAATCTTTGAGAAAGTAAGCAAATAAACACACAAGTCCATGTAATGAATTGTAGTTTGTAAATAATGAATAAACAAAATTATAATTTGGATAGGATATATATGCCACCCCCAAAAGTAGTAAAAGAGTAAAAAGTGGTGTGAGAAACTCACCTTTGACATTTGAGACAACTTGAAATAATAATCGAAAGCGAGTTAACAAACGAAGCAATTAAATCTCACGAAACTATAAATAATAACGAATATATAAAATCAAGGACTAGCTACTGGAATTATAAAGTTAATTAACTTATGAAAAATGGGGACTTGGGGGATTTCTTTAATTAAAATGAGTTTAACATATTGAATTAAAGTTTATATAAATCATTTGACATTTATTAGTTGAAGAATGATTTTTAGATGAATAATTATAAATTATTAATGCAAGATTAAATAAAATATTAATAACAATTTATGATTAAACGTTTTGCATAAATTGATATTAGTTTATGTTAAAATAAAATAAACAATAATTGATAATTTAGAGAAATCAAGTATACTAGTTTTATTATAATTTTTAATTAAAACCATTTTGTATATATCATCTTATTTAAAATAACTAGTTTTGACATAATATTTAGAAAATCAAAATGTTTATCTTACGATATCCATGATCATGATAGTGATTTCTTATAACCAAAATATAATATTTTTATTATAAAAGTGTCATGACAATGTAGAACAAATTATGAACATTCAACATTTAATAAAAATAAAACTATGAAGTGCCTGAAATCATAAAACTCACTTGCTAGTCCTTTCAATCTTAAGAAAATAGTGGATTGAGGTGTGAAAATAAATTGAGGATTTGTCCTCCTTTTATAGTGAAAATATAGAGTTGTTATGTCTTATGGTATTTATGAAAATTAATCATATTTAATATAATTTAAAACAAAAATTAAAATGGTTTAAAAGGTTTTCAAAGTGTTTAACTCTTTCAATAAATCTTATTTAATTAAAACATTCATTAGTTTATTTTTATTAGTTAAAAAAACAACATATGAAAAAGATCGTAATAATAATAATCCAAGATTTATTCTAGTGATTTGCATGGGAAAATTCATGAATAAATTATCTTGATTATGAATGTTTTAAATTATTATGCAATACTATAAGGGTGGTAAAAAGTATATTTGCATAGAAATGATCACATAAAATACATGTAACGAAAATTGAGATTAATTAATAATATTGTGTAGATATATAAATTTAAATAGAACAAAACCAAAAATTTAAAATGGGGTCGGGTTTTTGGGTTTAAAAATTAACGAATGTTACATCACAAGCCTTTAACCTTGATACATGAAGGACCCGTTGATACCCCTCCTAAAGGTTACGGGGATGATGGTAAGAAACTGCTTCTTGAAGATCAAAAGGCCTATGGTGTGTTGAGTGTGTGTCTATCTGCTGATATAACTCAAACTTTGAGAGAACACGCCACTACCAAAGGACTTTGGGATGCCTTGGTTGAGAAATTTGAAGGCAATCTAGAGATGAGGAATAGCATAAATGAAATGTTGAAAGGAGAATTCAACATGTTCAAGAAGAGACTGCCGGAAATCTCATTAGGAGATTTGAGAAGTTGATTACCAAGATGAAAAGTGTCGAAATCAACAATGACATGTCAGAGATTAACTACAAGTTGTTGAACTCACTACCGTACACTTGGAATAGCAGTGTCATTACCATCAAGAGAACAACCAAGTTGAGTGATATTTCTCTGCAAGACTTGATTTCCGCCATTTAGTATTTTGAAATGGATGACAAGCTTAGGTTGAATAATCCTGCTAACTGTCTGAATCAATTTGGGATTTCTACAGGTTCTGGAATTAGCTCTACTTTCATCGGTCAATCACATCCAACCGTTAATCCTGTTGATGGTGTTAAGTTGTATTTAGCTCACAATGATAACAACAAAGCCTTCAAGACTTTAACAAGTCAGCCAGCTTCATCTAACTTAAGTTCGTTCCAAGATGTTGTTAACAAAGTAGCAGAAAAAGCTCTCAAGGCTCAAAGGATACACAAGTCAAGAAACAGAAAAATCAACAGTTCAAGTCAGTTTTCTCCAGTTGATAATTGTCATATTGCACTCTTCCACACCTTTATGGCCAGCCATAAAGAATTGATGCTAGAAAATCTTTTACCTCCGTCCTTTCAGCAAGGCGATATTCTTGACATCAGCGAAAAGGACATTGAGAAGATGGACATCAGGTACCATATGGTCATGACAGTTCACAGGGCTACAAACTTCATGAAGAAATACGGGAAAAACAGCTTTAGAGACTCCAACAGCAAGAGCATATGGTCATGACGTTAGTGCACGGTTTTGTTGTCTCGTGTCTTTGAAAATTATCGTTTGTAATTTGTTATATTTTAATGTAAGGGTATTTATGGAAATTATACTAGTTCGTTAAAGTATAGGCTAATTCGTTAAAGATGTTTAACGAATTAGCCAGTTCGTTACATGTAAACCCATTCGTTAAGGATGTTTAATGAATGGACTGTTAGTTCGTTATGTATGTTCCCATTCGTCATGGAATGTTGACGAACGGGGGCATAACGAATCAGAGATTCGTTATGCTTTCCTTTTGAGTCATGTAAGTTAACGAACTGGATCCAATTCGTTACAAAATGTGTAACGAATTGGTATCCATCAACTATATATAGGGTGTTTAAACCCAGATAATTTAAGTTTTGAGATTAACGTATTGAACCTCTGCCAAAAATCTCTCTCACTCAATTCTTCATTAATATATTACTAAAGCACATACTACAAACATTAATATACTTATACATGATTAATAAATAGCATATCGTAAACTAGATCTATTAAGGTATTAGATCTAAATCGATAATCGATATTGATTAGATCTAAGGTATTCACAAGTGGTATCAGAACATATAGGTGTTAGATTTCTCTTAGTTAAACGTTATTAGACCAGTAATTGATTTTATTTGATTACTTTTATGTTTTAGTAAATATTAGCTGAATTTGATTGAATGAACAGTTGATACTGTTAATAATGGATTAATTTGGTTTGGATTGTGGTTGGAAAGGTTTAAACTAATTGTGTGTGGATTGAATTGTGATTTGGTGGTTGTTTGGACTGATTTTGATTTGGATATGTTGGTGTACAGAACAGAGGTATGATTGTGGGTTAATTTGGACTTGGTTTATTAATTAAAGTATACGGAATAGGTAGAGTTGTGTTCGCGAGTGATTTACGAGTATTTTGAGCTATGAGTTGGATGATTTGGTTGGGTATAAGATTGATTACGGATTTGAGGTTTGCTTTTGTGTGTTTATGAATCTGGAAAATTTCTAGATTTCTGGAATCATACTTGAGGATTTGAAGACTTGAAGATGATGGTAATTTGTTACAGATAATTCGTCATTCAAGTGTCTTGATTCGTTATCAGATTTCTAACAAATTCGTGCCACGTGGCAAGTCTGTTACAACTGACTAACAACCTGATTCGTTAGTAACTGTAGCTAATTCATGTTACTGTTCTCAATCCATGTTTCCTTATTCATTATACCTCCATCATTAATGTAGGTTCCCAGCCGGATCTACACAGGCGTATCTCGTAATACGTAGGTGCGGAATCCCTACGTAACACGATACGAGCGTAAGATGTATAATACGTTAAACCGAAACACAAACACACGTTACAATACTAATAAGACACATTGTATTGCAACTCTTCAACACGTGATATTCAATCACAAAAACACGTTCCGGAATCAATGCACAAAACAAGCCGTAAGTTGAAGTTAAATACACCTCAACAACTTCGCCTAACATGTTAGGCGAAGTTGTCCTAACTTCGCTTGTCCACAAGTTCGCCTACATCCCAGGAAAACTTGTGTGACACAATATCTAAAACCAAATCAAACAATCTAACTCGATTACAGACACATACAAAACACTAGATACTGAACTACTGACATCATGCACCAACATACCACCACTTTAGATTCTTTAAAACATCCTTGGGCATTGTCTTCATTGGCACTTCTTTCAAACACCGAATCGGCTTACATTTCATTACCATCCAAGGTTTGCCATCAAATCTCATTCCTCTTTCCTTATCTTCAACTAGCTTCCCTTTCTGCGACTTTAACAACTCAAACTTTTTCTCTTTGATACTCTCTTTCCACACAATCTTCCCAATAATTCTGGCCATATTCTCATCACTTCTATTAATCAACCCCAACTTAGCCAAATCCTTCACCTCACACTCAGGTAAGGTATTCAAAGATCTTAACATCCTCTTAAAGTACTGAACCCCATCAAAACGTTTAATCACAAATAACCTCAACTGTTCATCATACAACCAGCATATAATACCCTTCTTCGATTCAGCATACCCTTTTATATTGTAACTCTTCTTGAACATGGTCGGAACCGCTGGCTTCTTAGTCTTTACAAACCACTGGGTGTAGCCTTCTTTCCATCTCGGCTGCTCTTCCCATTCAGACTCATCACTTTCCATATCTTGACCCACATTTGACTTATCAACATCTGGGATATCATGTTCAACACTGTCATCCACAATCTCTCCCTCTTCAATCTCACTATCAATCACAATCTCAGCTCCTATCTTTTCAATCTCCTCAACTGGTAACACATCGTCATCACCCACAACATCATCATCCAATATCTCCTCATCATCTACTACCACAACATCTTCACCCCATTGGCCACCTGCTATACCAGTTGACTCCCCCTGAGATGTGGAAGTCCCAAGAGTTTGTTCAGTTCTTGGCAACTCACCACCTGCACCTTTCGATGCATTGGGATCATCGTCTCTATCATGACTTTTCTTCGTTCTCAACTCATCGCCCTTGCAGCTCGTCTCCCCCTGAGATGCTAAGAACTGTTTTAAAGCATAAAAAAGTTTACCGTGCTCAACTAGGAGGGACGATTGGATCTGATTTTCTGCAACGAGGTGCTGGATAGCTTGAGTCTGGATAAGATTGATTCTTGACTGTTCTGCCACCACCCTCTCAAGAGCTGCTATCCTTTCAGAATCAGTAATGTAGCATCAAAATCAAACCTCATATGAGAAACGTCTTGAGCATAAGGTGGAGGGATTTCCAAACTAGTCGGAATATCAGAAGCAGGCTGAAAAGTAACCGCGGGTGGTAGTGTGACAGATAACCCCGCAGTAGCCACTAATGTCGACTCAACAAATCTTGCAACAACCTCCGATGGAGTAAGAGTAGGAGGTGGCAAAGAAGCTATCTCAGGAGCCGAAAGCTGAAACGTGGTAGGTGGAGTGCCAAATGATGATGATGTAGTTATCACGGGAGCACATGAGATGATCGGTCCTGTCACAGTCATCGACGCAGGAACCATAGTCATACCAGATAAAGCGGGTGGAGAAAAACGTACCACTCTCGAGCTTTCACCAGCTCCCGAACCCTCACCGGTTCTGACCCTTTTCGAACGACGTATCAACCGGTCTAACTCCTCCTCAAAATCAGACTCACTGTCATCCGAGTCTTTCTTTCTTTTTCCATGTATTCTTTCCTGTGTGACCAGAATCTGTCGTGCTTCAGCAATATCATCAGCGGAGGAGTCAGAGTCGGTTCTCACAGAATCAGCTACAGACGTAGCTACCATCGATACATTTACACCAGAAACCTCTGCTACTGAGACTTGAATCTCTGCAGCAGGATCAACTCGCTCCATATCAAAGAACCCTTGGCCACCAAAAGCAGCTTCAAGACCTACCTGTTCCTCCGGAGCCACAACAGGAGAAGCAGGTAATGCTTGCTGTACCACAGGTGGTGGTTGAGGAACATCAGCCTGTTGCGGTGCCGGGTCCCGGAATTCATCACCAAGAGGAGCAACATAGCATGGTTTATCAAATAACCAAATAATGGAGTATGCCTCGGACGAAGCTCTGGTTTACTGCGAGCACTCGACGACCTGCATTGCGCAAAGATCCTCTTGCTTACGCTCTCAACATAACGAATGGGACGGCGTTGAGGTAGCGTAGGAGCTACATGATTCAAGATCATCTGTAAGAATCTTGGGTACATCAAGAATCTTTCACGAGCGACCGCGCGTCTCTGACGATCGATTTCATATAACACCATCTGACTGAAGCTGTAAGGCTTGTTGTAAGTCAGAGCTGTCATGGCAGATTTCATCGTCGCTCCCATACCGTCTGTACCAGCTTTACGACCCAACATGCACACAATCATCACGTGCATCAGAAAACGCCATTGATCCAATAAAAATCACTTTCTCCTCTGTGTGTCACCCAATGGACCCGAATAGCCCATTCGTAAAAATGCACCATCTCTGAATGGAGCCGGAAAGTCGGTTGGATCATTTGTAGATTCAGCTCCGAACTGCAAAGCGGCCCTGATCTGATCTACTGAAAACTGCACCACCTGATTGTTCACTGTGGCGCGCATAACCGGAGGCTCAACTCTACAGTCATACTCTACCATTCGCCAGAAATCTTCAATGATCGGTAGAGAAATGTGTAGAGTTGTAGTAATAGCGTAGAAAATACGTGAGCGAACAAGGAAGGAGATGATCTCGCGATAATCATCAACACCACTTGCATCCGGATCCAACGTGATATACATGTTGTGCCCCGGAAAGAACTGTCTGTTGTTGTCACCACCTTCGTCACCACCGGCACCACCAGCTCCTGCTACAGCTACCATATCTGCACAACAAACGGTCTAAGTGAGAACATCGACAAGGCAGATCATAACTTCGCCTGTTACCATTAGCAAAGTTATGATATCATCTTGTGTGCAGGCGAAGTTAGACATAGGGCGAAGTTGAGTACAACTTCGCCTTTACCATAACTTCGCCTGATAACAGATTAAAACCCTTAAATTAACTAGATAAGCAGTAGGCGAAGTTAAGTATAAGGCGAAGTTGAGGACGACTTCGCCTAACCCTAACTTCGCCCTCTGACCAACTTAGAATAATTAATTAATATAAAATTGATCAGGCGAAGTTATGCCTTAGGCGAAGTTGAGAACAACTTCGCCTAAACTTAACTTCGCCTGAATCTGAAATGGCGAATTACAAAAGTCCAATCAAGGTTTAAATGGTGAATTGGTGATTGACAACTTAAAAGGATGTTACTATAGAGATCTGGACGATCAAATGAGTTACGAACACATTAGAAAAAGAATGGTTAGCGGGTGTTTAAGGGGTTGCATGAACGAGGTCACAAATCGGACCAAAACAACATCTGATTAACGTAATTGACAAGAATTATAAGTCATACCGATCCTACAAACCTTTAATACGGATTGAAAACAAAAATAACAAGGTTCGATTCGTGTTTTAAGTTCGCCGAGGGTGTACGTGGATAAGTTCGCTGGGTTTTGAAAAGTGTAAAGTGTTTGACCAGAAAGTCACTTTATTTAGGGTTTAAATTACACAGGCGAAGTTAAGGTTAACTTCGCTTAGCCTTAACTTCGCCCCTTAACAAGTTCGCCCCTTCACAACTTTGCTTAGTGTTAAACTTTCAAAAAAGGCCCTTATAAATTTGAACAAAATGCAACTGTCTTTTAAAAACTTCCGTTAAAGATTTAAACGTTACGATCAAAGAACCAAGTGACCAAGTTTTAACCATAAAACAAAATATGCAAAGAAAATTTTAGAAAATAAGTAAACGGGATCAAATTTCAATCTTGACGGGGACCAGCATGTTTTAGAAAAGATCCGAACAGGAATCATACTAATTAAATGGCTGTCACATAGATCCATGTTCAGCGGTATTATGACATAAAGAAACAGGTTGTAAGCAGGTATACAACTTAGTATGGTTTTCATCGCTTCTGTGATACGGATTAGGTTCAATTAAGCTCAAAATTTAGATGGACATCACATCAGAGATTGTGATGCCTCCTATCTATTCTCAAAGCGTATTTGGCTTTCCCCAAGTCACCCCGAGTTGACCTCGACCCGTAGTGTCTGATTAAACAGTAAGTACATATCGATCTTTAGAGTCTTCTTCCCGTTCTCTTTCTTGCCTATTGATTGATAAGTATAACAATATAAGCTTCAGAAGGCTTAACAACCAATTTTTTTCTTTTTTTTTACTATTTTTTTTAATACTAAAGATATTAATACAGCTTCAAATAGTAGACGACTGCAAGTCCCGAATCTGGATCACTGCATGTGCTTGACACACTATCTTCTGGGTAATCAGAACACTCACGGGCTCGTGTATGACTGGGTAATCACTTTTCTGCCTATCATTCGGAAAGATGTATATGGAGACATGCACAACTCTGAATGAGTCTCCACTTTAAATCGAGGAGATTTAGTTAGTATCACTTCTACTTTTACGCACCATAGAAAGCTACCATAACATACAATGACTGTTCTAGAGTCTTTTAGGCCTAATAACTTCACTAGTTAAGCACACAGAATTAGTTTGTCTATCACTTTCCAAGGTTGAATCAATTTTCTTTTAAACATTGTATTGAAACTTCTTACGAAGTTATAGACTTGAAAAAAATTATATCATCTCCCTTAAAAAAAAATTTTAAATTCTATCGCCCCGATCAAGTCGAATTTTTCAGGTAAACGACTATCCTGAAGATCCAATTGATCAGCTGGACCAACCACATACGAGTATCTGTCCTTCTAACTAAGTATGAACGACTATTTTTCAGCGAAAGAATAAAAACACATCTTAAACCGCCCCGGTCACTTTCAGTCATCTGGTTAATGGCTATCCTCATAATCTACTAGTAGAAGTAAGGACCAAACGTATCCGAATATATGTCCTTCAAACTGAAGCAACCGACATAATTCTAAGCGATAAAGATGTTTTTTAAAAAAAAAAAACGAAAAACCAGGTTACTCGGGATTGATCATCCCATTAAGTTCAACAAGATTTTGAAAACGATTTCGGTCAAACGATTTAGTAAAAAGATCGGCGAAATTATCCAACGAATCAACCTTTTCTAGCACTATTAATTTCTTCTCAGCACAATCCCGTATAAAATGATGACGAATGTCAATGTGTTTAGTTTTGCTGTGTTTGACGGGATTGTTAGTTACTGAGATTGCAGCAGTGTTATCAATACAAATAGGAGTTTGAGTGAAATTCAGACCGTAATCGCGCAATTGCTGTTGAATCCAAAGAACCTGGGAGCAGCAGTTTGGTGCTGCCATGTACTCTGCTTCGCAGGTGGAAATGGCTACAGAGGTCTGCTTCTTGCACTACCACGACACCAATCTTCTTCCCAGAAACTGACATCCACCGGTTGTTGACTTCCTGTTCTGATTGCAACCTCCATAGTCAGAGTCTGTGTAAGCGACCAAATCCAGTTCTCCCCCTTTCGTGTACCACAATCTCAACTTAGGCTTGCCTTTGAGATAACGCAAGATCCTCTTCACTCCCTTCATGTGAGATTCTTTCAGGCTTGCCTGAAAACGAGCACAAAGACAAACTGCAAACATAATATCAGGTCTAGATGCAGTTAAATACATTAAGGAACCTATGATTGCCCGATACTGGGTGGGATCCACGTCTTCATCACTGTCAGAATCTGCACCCAGTTTGTGATTGACGCAAACTGGAGTATCAAATGAAGTGCTGTTATCCATCTTGAAGCGTTTGAGTAAGTCATGGACATATTTTGTTTGATGAATGAACATCCCATCTTTCTTCTGATCAACCAGCAATCCCAAAAAGAAAGTCATATCGCCCATGGCGCTCATTTCAAACCTCTTTTTCATGACGGCTTCAAATTCCTGACACATGGCGACTCTTGATGCAGCAAAAATGATGTCGTCCACATATACTTGAACAAGTAGAAGATCTCCCCCTTTTATCTTGATAAACAGTGTGCTATCGATCTTTCCTCTTTCGAACCCATTCTCAAGCAAATAATCGGACAGAGTTGCATACCAGGCACGAGGTGCCTGATGTAGCCCATATAAGGCTTTCCACAGTTTGTACACATGATCAGGAAAGTCTGGGTCAGGGAAACCTGGAGATTGTTCAACGTACACCACCTCATCGACTTTTCCATTAAGGAAGGCACTCTTCACATCTAACTGAAATACTTTCATCTCTTTGTGTGCAGCAAATGCCAAAAATAGACGAATTGCCTCCAATCTTGCCACAGGAGCAAACACTTCGTTGTAGTCGATTCCTTCTTGCTGATTAAACCCTTTTACAACTAACCTTGCCTTGTTCCGTATGATTATCCCTTTCTCATCTCTCTTACATTTAAAAACCCACTTTGTACCAATAGCATGTACATTATTTGGTTTTTCAACTAATTTCCACACCTCCATCTTCTCGAACTGTGCTAACTCTTCTTGCATGGCTTCGACCCACGAGCTATCCCTTAGAGCCATTTGATAGTTCTTTGGTTCAATCTGGCTGATGAAGCAGGTGTACAAGCATTCATTTAGGATACCCGTTTCTTTAATGCTTGCTTAAACACAGGTGTGCTCATTCAAACTTCTTCTTGTTTGAACACCGTCAGACAAATCACCTATCACATTCTCCAACGGGTGATTTTTGTGAATTCCAGTAGTCAGAACCGGACCGACCTCTAGATTATTTTCTAAGTTCGAAGAGAGTTCATCTATGGGTGATTGATGTTGAGAGTGAAATGGATTGTAGAATTCTTCTTCAGTCAGGGCCGCTGAAGTATCAACAACACTTGACGAAGGAAGTTGACTTTCATCGTATCGCGGACGTTGCACAACATTTTCCTCCTCGTCATACAGAATCTGTGAAGCAATTTTCTCATCAACTCCTGCAAAATCCAAGTAAGGCATATTAAAAGATTTGAAAAGTTTATCATAGTCGAAAGCTTCAGCGGGTCCCATGGTAGGCTTTGGTGATATGTAGCTTGTAATGTCCGTGTTACATACCACCTCAACCTTGCTGTTCGATAAATTAAAGACTCTTCTGTTGGGAGTACCAACAACATATCCGACCAAAATACCTTCGTCGGCTTTCTCACCAAATTTTGATTTTGTCTTTAATATCGTACATGGGGACCCGAAAGGTTCGAGACCATTCAAGTTGGGCTTTCTACCATGCATAAGTTCATAACAAGTTTTATTCAATCTTTTAACAGTTAAAACACGATTAAGGATATAACAGGCTGTGGCAACAGCTTCGGCCCAGAACACCACGGGAAGTTTAGCATCAGCCAGCATGGTTCTGGCTCCTTCGATTAGCGTTCTATTCTTCCTCTCAGCTACCCCATTTTGTTGCGGAGCATACGGGGCGCTGTACTGGTGGTCTATCCCTTTCTGTAAGCAGAACATCTCCATCTGGTAATTCTTGAACTCTGTACCATTATCACTCCTGATGTACTTAACCTTTCTCCCAACAATGTTTTCAACCTTGGTAATCAAGTTAATTACCAACTGAACCGTCTCATCTTTTGCCTTCAGAAAGTATACCCAAGAGTATCGAGAGTAATCACCGGTTACTACCAAGCAGTATGACGTTCCACCTAGACTCTTTACATTCACGGGACCAAAGAGATCCATGTGAAGTAGGTCTAGGGTACTGACAATTGAGTTAACCTTCTTGGAATGATGAGGTTTTTTGTGTTGCTTTCCCTTCTTGCACGACAAGCATTGATCTTCAAAGTTGAAATTCTTCAAGGGAACCCCAAGCACCAGCCCATTCTTGACAATGTAATTCATTTTACGAAGATGTATATGTCCCATTCTTCGATGCCATAACTCTGACTCAGACTTAGTTGCCTTTGACAGAAGACATGATTCTTCTGTTGTCATCTCAGTTGACCTCATATCCATTACATACGTGTTCTTTTCTCTTGGAGCTCTCATCACCACCCATGCCTCTGGTATCTTAAAACCATGATAAAGGATGATTGCCTCGTTTTTAGTAAAATGCACCGTTTAGTCTTTGTCACAAATCTGAGATACACTCAACAAGTTATGCTTCAATTCTTCAACAAAGTTCACCTTCTCCAACTTCATTTTTCCATTTGTCACTATTCCAATACCAGTGATTCTACCTCCACTCTCTCCAGCGAAACTAACCCTACCTCCTTGAACAGGTTTCCATTCATGTAACAAATTCTTGTTACCAGTCATGTACCGGGAACAGCCACTGTCCACAATCCACAGATTGTTTACTGCCCTGTTCAACTGTTCCTACACAGTTAGAGAAAAAGATTAAAATCTGGGGACCCAAGACCTACTGGTCTTGGGTCGATTAAATCTATTAAACGGCATCCCGTACTTTGGTTGTCCAAAGGCAGTTTGAGGATGATTCCTGTAAGGTCTGAAAGGGAACCTTCTTGAGGATTGACTATGAGGCCATCCAAACCTTAGTGAATTAACTGAATTATAATTGTTGGTTTGGTTGTTAACTGGGAGAAACTGAGATCGCTTTCTTTGAAATCTTGGATTAGTCCAATGTCTGACCTTTGGTGTGTACGTATTCTTACTAGCATAATAATTACCATTCGTTTTATACTCAGTTTTCGGAGGACTCATACCTCTAAATTTTCTGTGATTTAGAGGACAATTGGCAATAAGGTGTCCTACTTGATTGCATCTGAAACAGCTTCTGTGTTCATCTTTCGTCTCAACAGTTGTTTCAAATGTTGAGGTTGCATTACTACCCGTTTGTCTAACATATGGTGGGATAAACGCATTTAGGGAAGAATTCTTTTCGTTTGGCTTATATTCCTCCCCTCGTTTCAGTAACACTACCTCTTCTTTTATCTCACCCGATTCGGATGATTTGTCCGAATTTGATGAGACAGAGCTAGGAACAGCAATCTTAACCTTAGGAATTGGCTTACTTGTTTCGCTCTTATCAACTTCAGGTTCTTTAGTTGAAATTTTGACTGGAACTGTCTGACTAATCTCAACATCAGCAGATTTCTGATTACTAGGATTGTAAGTATAGTTATTGTTATACGGTGGTGGAACTTCAGAAAATCCAATTCTCCCTTTGTTAACTGGGGAACGTTGAACACTTATGATGTGATCAAGCATTGCTGAGGAATTTCTAAATTGTTCAATTTTTCTGTTTAGTTCCACTACTTTTACCTGGTAATCAGCTATCTGTTTATCTCTTTCAGCAATTAGTTTGGTCTTTTCTTCTAACACTTCATAACTAAGATCAATTACTTGAATTTTATCAACTAGACTGGCTTTAAGACTTTTGATATCTTTTTCACTAGCTTTTATTTTTACCGAGTAACTGTTTTCTCTAGTTTTAGTGTAGTGGTGATCTTCTTTTAACATTTTAAATTGTGCGTCCAAACTAACAAACTGATCAGTTACAGTTTTCAATTGTTCAGACAGATTCTCACATTGCATACAATGAAGTTCAGAACTTACCTCAGAGAGCTGATCGTTCACTTCTGCCATATATGCTTGATTTTCTCCCGTCTCTCTCTCGCTCCCTCCAGTTTCGATGTTTACCAAATTAGCCTGTTCGAACACTTCCTCAACTTGCAGATTCCAGTTGTATCCACCATTCTGTCTAGATACCATAGCTCTATTCTCACTACCTCCCCCATTCTGTTGTGTAGGCCTGTTCTGACTACATTCAACTCTCTCATTTGTACATTCCTTGGCAAAGTGACCATTTTGTTGACAGTCATAACATCTAACCTTTGATTTGTCAAACCCTGGTCTTTCTCCAACGAACTTTCTACCCGTTTTCTTCATGAATCTCTTAACTCTTCTTACTATCATAGCCATTTGCCATTGCAAATCCATCTCTTCTAAATCATCAGCATTGATCTGATCATAGTCTTCATCCAAAGTTGCAGGGTCGACTATTTTTCCTTTGATATAATTCTCATAAGATGCATTGAAGGATGCATAGAGAGCAAACTGCTGTTCAGCTGATTTAACACTAATGGGCATCTGTGAGTAGTTGTTGGTTGGAACATTTGATGAGAAATTACCAGTTGTTGCTTGAGGTTTTGAAGAACTACTACCTCCAGCTACGAAACATACGTCGCCATCCATATTAAGAATCACATGACCATCTCGAGTTGAGTTGGAGTTTGATTCTCCCTTTGAGTAATAGGCAGACGATTCTGATTTTGAACTTGAACTTGAAGAGACTTTCGCACCATACATTCCCGGATCCAGAACCTGATCAGTTGGTGTCTCCTTTCAAACCATGTTGAGCTCAAAATTTCGTAACTTATTGACTGTTGTTTCAAGATCAATATTGGCAAATTCTTTATCCTCTCTCATCAAAACCGTATACATTTCCCATTTCGGTGGAAGAGCATGAAGAAGTTTCTCTACTATCTCTTCTTCTTGTATTCAATGGAGTAATTACTAAGTTCGGTCATCAAGTGATAATATCTGGTGATTATATCGTCAAGTGTTTCATTTTTCAGATACTTGAATACCGAGAATTGGGTTTTTAGCAGCTTTGTTTTGGAAGCACGTATCCCCACATTACCTTCATATCGATTTTCAAGTGCTTCCCATAGCTCTCTAGCAGTTTTGTACTTCTTGAATGTATGAAGAATCTCTTGTGGAAGAGCCATTGTTATTGCTGCATGAGCTTTACTTTCTGCCTCATACATCTTTTTTTCTTCCTCTTCCATCTTATTGTACTTCTTAATCTGTTCACGACCCTCAAAAAAGGCTGTTGGTGGAATGTATCCATCTTGTATGCACACCCACATCTTAGCATCTTGATATTTCACATACTGTTCAAACCGATCTTTCCAAGCAACGAAATCGGTACCCTTGAGCATTTTTGGAGCTTTAGTTGCTGAACCGGCTTCAACCTCCATTTTCACCAGTTCCGTAATGTTTATTGAAGTCATCGTTGAAAGAAACACGACTCGAAAACACAAAGAAAGTAAAGAATTTTTTTTTTTTGAACAGTGATCAGATGGCGAAGTTATGCTTAACTTCGCTTAAGCTTAACTTCGCTTGTTTCCTCAACTTCGCTGAACCTCTAACTTCGCTTGTTTCCCAACTTCGCTGAACCTTAACTTCGCTTGCTTCCTAACATCTCTTGATCTATAACTTCGCTTAAACTTATAACTTCGCTTAAACTTATAACTTCGCTTAAACTTATAACTTCGCTTAAACCCTACGAACAGTGACGGAAACTTCGCCTGATGAACTTCAGATTTTTGCAGGTTTTAATTTGACGTATTGCGAGGTATGCGAAGGTGTAATGGGTTATTTTTGATAGTGGGAGATGGGTAGGAAACAAAAACACGGTATTTCAACATAAACTCGTTCAACGAATAGTCGAACGGAACGATCTTTACACTCGTGTGATAATCCCGAACCACACAATCATGAGCAAATGCTCTGATACCAATTGTAGGTTCCCAGCCGGATCTACATAGGAGTATCTCGTAATACGTAGGTGCGGAATCCCTACGTAACACGATACGAGCGTAAGATATATAATACGTTAAACCGAAACACAAACACACGTTACAATACTAATAAGACACGTTGTATTGCAACTCTTCAACACGTGATATTCAATCACAAAAACACGTTCCGGAATCAATGCACAAAACAAGCCGTAAGTTGAGGTTAAATACACCTCGACAACTTCGCCTAACATGTTAGGCGAAGTTGTCCTAACTTCGCTTGTCCACAAGTTCGCCTACATCCCAGGCGAACTTGTGTGACACAATATCTAAAACCAAATCAAACAATCTAACTCGATTACAGACACATACAAAACACTAGATACTGAACTACTGACATCATGCACCAACAATTACTTCGTTATCAATTCGTCTTTTGATTTGTCATTAATTCGTTCAAGTGATTCGTTACTTATACGTCTTTGAGTCGTCATTTTAATTTGTCAATGATTCATCATTGATTTGTTCTACTGATTCGTCAGTGACGTGTCTGATTCGTTATAATCTAATTCGTTACTAGTTCGTCAGGTTCCTAGTTCTAATTCGTTACTGATTCGTTATTAAGATCACATCTGATTCGTTAAGTTAATTTTCTCAATTCATTAACAAGATTTCTCTCGGGTCGTTAAGATCACTATTCTTAGTTCGTTACTAAAGTTTCACTTTTAATCCTTCAGTTTGAATTTTTGTCAAATTTAAACTTTTTAATTTTCAATGGCTAATTTTTATGCGTTGGCTTCTCAAAATGCACTTATGCAAAAAATGTTACATCTTGATGCGGAAATTGGATCTCATTCAAAATGCACCCGTTTGATTAAATTCAGTGATTTTGCCAAATGGGAACCACGTTTTCGAGCACATCTTGGTTCTATGCATCCTGATTGTTCGCAATGTCTTGATGAGGTCTATACGGTTCCAGGATACAACGATTCCTCACATGAATACGCCATTTATTTGCGATGATAAAGAGATCGAGATTGAAGATGTGACAGCAGAAGAATATCCTGATCTATTTCAACGTTCAAATGTTGATCAGGATGTTCCTACATTACAGAAGAAAATCCAAAGCTGCTGAAGACCACTTGGAAAGGATTTCAAAGAATAAGGCAAGACGTTTGATTGGAATCCTGATCCAACAGTATCCGATATTCAGGGTTGGTTTGCATGTAGAAGCAAGAAAGTAAGTAAGATTATTAAGACGTACATGTATGTGGACGAAGAACAGAAGCACGATGCTATCGCACACGCTAAAGCTAATCAGAAGACAACTTTTAAAGCCGTGTCGACTGTGAAAAGTAGTATCATTTCCTGGCTTTATGATTCTGAGTTAAAGGTCTGCATCATCAAGTGGGAGAACATCGTTCAGTACTATGAAAATATCATTGATGTTCTCTCACTACCGCGCTAGGATGTACGTACCCTCGCAATTCGACCTTTAATAAATCGCGGTGGAAATCGTAATGCAGATTGGTTTCATCAACATCTATTATTCGAGGTAAACCGAGGTTTTAAGTTCTTTAAGCCACAGATTCCTATCCGTAAACATATTGACGAGATTGATCCAAGAAAGGGATGGAGGAAGCCATGCTTAAAGTAAAACCACTAAAGACGATAAAGTACGTACCGGTGAAGACGTTTCCACAGGGTTTTCATCTAACGTTTAATCGTTGGTACTATGACAATCGTACTGGTGGGGCCGTCATTGTCTTGGTAAAAGGCTTAATGACTAATCTTATTAAAGTTATTGATCCGATTTGGCTCGTTAACTTATCCGAAACTGACAATGGTGTGTTGTTCGTGAACAATATTTTGATAGAGCGTTATGAAGACTATGACCGAGCTATGCAGTTCCAGCGTGTCGTATGCGTATGCCACGAGTACGGGATTCATAGTTTTCAGGATTGGCAGTCAAAGCGCTTCAAATAGTTAAAGACAAAGAGCTCAAGACGAGGGGGGTGTTTGTTAGTGCACGGTTTTGTCATCTCGAGTCTTTGTAAATTATCGTTTGTAATTTATTATATTTTAATGTAAGGGTGTTTATGGAAATTATACTAGTTCGTTAAAGTATAGGCTAATTCGTAAAGGATGTTTAACGAATTAGCCACTTCGTTATATGTAAAGCCCATTCGTTAAGGATGTTTATCGAATGGACTGTTAGTTCGTTATGTATGTTCCCATTCTTCATGGAATGTTGACGAATAGGGGCATAACAAATCAGAGATTCTGATTCGTTATGCTTTTCTTTTGAGTCACGTAAGTTAACAAACTGGATCCAATTCGTGACAGAATGGGTAACGAATTGGTATCCATCGTCTATATATAGGGTTTTTATACCCTGATAATTTAAGTTTTGAGATTAACGTATTGAACCTCTGCCGAAACTCTCTCTCATTCAATTCTTCATTAATATATTACTAATACACATACTACAAACATTAATATACTTATATATGATTAATTAATAGCATATCATAAACTAGATCTATTAAGGTATTAGATCTAAATCGATAATCGATATTGATTATATCTAAGGTATTCACAAGAATGCACTGATGTGATGCGTTTGAGTTGTGGTTAAATGTTGGAGGATGGAATTTTAGCTTTCGCACAAGATCGTGTTTTTAATTTATAAAAGTGATTTCTACTAAGACTAAACACACACAAAATAGGAAAGTGTACATATCATATATGTAGAATAGTATTGGCGAAAACCAAGTATCGATCTGTGGACACAAATATTTCTAATAATAAATCTTCGTTTTAACTCAATCGGGTAAGATAGTTCTAATAATATTTCTGAGCGTGAAGAAGGACCAGGTGGGAACGATGGTGATGATGGTGATGACGGTGATAATGATGGTGATGGTGGTAATGCTCAGCAACAACTAGGGGTGTTAATCTTGTTAACCCGATCGGGTTTCGGGTTAATCGGGTCGGGTTAGTCTGGTTTTCCTTAAAAAATATCTAACCCGCAACCCTACCCTATTAAGGTTCGGGTTAGTCGGGTCGGGTTAGTTGGGCTAATCGGGTTAAGCGTGTTACTTTATAATTATAAGCTATTTTTTGTGTTTGTAACTTGGAAGTTGCAAAATTTCTTATTTCACTCACTTTTTAATTTCTTTTACAAGTAATTATATTATAATTACATACATAGGCTTGTAAATGAACCAAACGGACATGAACAAATGCATGTCCATGTTTGTTCATTTAACTTTTAACGAACACGAACACTTAATCGAACAAATATTTGTGTTCATGTTCGTTAGTTAAAAAGTAAACATGTTCGTTTATTTAAAATCTTAACGAACAATTCACGAGCATAAAAGAAAATATTTAAACATAGATAAACGAACATTAATGACATATTGTACATACATTAACGAACACAAACATACATAAATGAACATAAATGAACACACTTAAATAAACAAAAACAAACAAATATAAAACATATTAGGGTGATATAATTTCTAAATGCAAATAATGTTTAGTATTTTTCTATAAATATGTAAATGAACACGAATGAACGTAAAGAAACTTAAATGAACGATCATAAAAGAACGTTCACGAACATAGATTGAACGAGTGAAACATGTGTTCATGTTCGTTTTTTAATTAAATGAACACAACATAAATAAACTTTCCATCGAACGTTTCATGAACAATTAGAATAATTAACTTCTTTATAAAGCTTTCAATATTGCCTTAATAGTGCTTATCTTATATATTCATCATTGTATATAAAGTTAAGTATCACCACTAATCGGATTAACCCGATGTAACACCCCGACCAAAGGCGGATTATACATCGGGGCGCCACATATTGCTTCATTACTCGCGACACTATTGGTGTCAATATTTATTTATACACATTTTATCGCGCACGCGCAGCGGGGAAAATAAAGAACATAAATCAAACATAAATCAATATATTATAAATTATAACATTCGAACAACATTAACTTGTCTTGATACATTTTAATTCTAAGTCCAAAAGTAAAAACGTCCTACGTGTCCACAAGCTCCAAAACAGCTACTGCAAACCTGAACATGTGTTAAAATAAACGTCAAACACTTGCGTGTTGGTGAGAAATCAAGTTTAATACAATACATAGATAATCATAAATCTGCGCGCAACACGTGTATGTCTGGTGTTTAACAAGGGTGCAATCAGATTGTGATCAAGCCTAAATAGATCATAGCTCATAGTTCAATCCGTGCTCCCAATTGAGCACAAAAACGAGAAAACATCTGTGCAAGTGTAAACAAAGAAAACCGTAAACGATAGGTCTCCCGTGTTCATCTAATGGTACCAACGGAACTGCGGAATAGGCCGAACAAAGCGGTTAATGATACACATACAAATAAACAGCCAAGTAAACGTCCTCAACACATGGGATACTGCGCGACTAAAGTTCATAAACAGTTTAAGACTCAAGTTTTGTACAAACACATGAACATCCCAAAACATTAAAACTAAAAAGGGATTAGATACGAGATTACTCACATGATAAACGATGCGGTGTAAGATAAAGCAAGAACCAACTTTAAACAAGTACAAGTTAACCTATAAATAAGATTATTGTTTTAATGATTTGTTTTAAGTCTTGATCATAAGTTAACATAATTAATAAGTAAGTTATTATATATAATATGTATTATATATTACCGGAAATCTGGGCAGAAGAGAGGAGAAAACGGAGGCAAAGAGAGACGGCAGAGGATCAACGGCAGAGAGCAAGGAAGAACATGAGAGATTAAGTGCTTGTGTGTGTTGTGTTAGGAAAAATAATACTATTATTTATAGAGAAACCCTAGGAGACACAATCCCTAGAAAAAGGGGAAAATATCTCAAAAAGTAAAAGATTCCAAAAGCAAAAGATATGGAAAGATATGGCAGCTGCAGGGGGCAAAGGAAAAGCTGACAGGGAACAGTAAAAAAAGCATGGGCGGGTCAGATAAAGGTACTGGTCAAGCATGGAAAAAGCAGATCTCCAAAGATACTGTCAGTCACTTTATCTGCCAACCAATGGGGTTGGCGCGCATGCTGCGCCGAAAGTAACTTTTCAGACATAAAGCAGATTAGGTCAACAGCTCAAAAGATAAGACAACACAAAAGCAACGGCTAGATTTAAACAGAAGAAAACTCGAAGGATTCAGCGCGAGAAGGCTAAGGCGCGAAGGCAGACACAGAAGGTCAAGAGAGCGCGAGCGCGAAGGCAGACAGAACCAACCTTAACGCGTCGCGGAAAGAACTACCATTTCTAAGCGCGCCGCGGGAAGAATCACATTTCTTAGCGCGCCGCGGGAGGAACTAAAATTCCTAGCGCGCCGCGGGAAGAACTATAATTCTTCGCGCGTCGAGGGATGAACTACGATCCTTAGCGCACTGCGGGAAGAACTACAAATCCTTAGCGCGTCGCGGGAAGAACTACCGTTCTTAGCGCGCTGCGAGAAGAATTACAATTCTTAGCGCGCTGTGAGAAGAGTTCGTCTCGCGTATCGCTGAAACAGGTGGTCTTCACGCAGGATTCCTTGTAAGGGGTCTGGCGCGTGGAGCTGCGCAGACAACCTTAGGCGGAAAGGAACAAAGGACAAGCAAAGAGTTAGAAGAAAAAGAGGGAAACAAGGCGTAAGGGCGGGACGGCGACAAGAGGGAAAAGAAGGCGGAAAGAGAGAAGGAAGAGGGAGGGGACGGCGGAAAGAAAGAGAGAGAAAGAGGCGGGAAGGAAAATATATATTATTATTAAAAATAAAATATAAGTATAAATAAATATTAAATCATAAAAGAAAGAGATCGGGTCAGAGAAACGGGTACCTGGGTCGGGTCGGATCGGGGCAGATGTCACAGTCTCCCCTACTTTAAGAAATTTCGTCCCGAAATTTATCTCGAAGTAGGTTGCGCAGAGAACAGGTGCGGGTACTTGATCTTCATTTGATCTTCCCTTTCCCATGTAAACTCGGCTCCGCGCTTGGACTCCCAACGAACTTTCACGATAGGGATACGACTGCGCTTGGTTTGCTTAACCTCGCGATCCATAATCTCAACAGGCTTCTCAACGAAATGCATAGTTTCATCAACTTGAACTTCATCAAGTGGAATGTGAAGGTTCTCGTCAGCTAAACACTTCTTGAGATTGGATACATGGAACGTTGGATGCACATTACTGAGCGCGGGCGGCAGGTCAAGTCTGTAGGCAACTTTTCCCACACGCGCGAGAATCTTGAATGGACCAACATAACGAGGAGCAAGCTTACCCTTCTTCCCAAAGCGGACAACACCTTTCCAAGGCGACACTTTGAGGAGAACAAGATCACCAACTTGAAATTCGAGAGGCTTTCGCCTACGATCTGCGTAACTCTTCTGTCGGCTTCTGGCAGTCAGCAGATGATCACGGATCTTGGCGATTTTATCAGTTGTCTCTTGAACAAGTTCGGGTCCTGTGATTTGAGTTTCACCCACTTCGCTCCAACAGATCGGGGAGCGGCACTTTCGACCGTAAAGTGCTTCAAATGGGGCCATACCAATACTGGAATGATAGCTGTTATTATAAGAGAACTCGATCAAAGGCAGGTGCGAATCCCAATTACCTCCAAAATCAAGAACACAAGATCGGAGCATATCCTCAAGAGTTTGAATAGTTCGCTCAGACTGACCGTCAGTCTGGGGATGATATGCCGTACTCATGTCCAAGCGAGTTCCTAGCGCAAATTGGAGAGATTTCCAAAAGCGAGATATAAAACGGCCATCGCGATCGGATATGATGCTCAAAGGAGTACCATGGCGGCAGACAATTTCCTTGACATAAAGCTGCGCGAGTTGCTCAACACGGTAGTTTTCACGAATGGGCAGGAAGTGAGCAGACTTAGTCAATCGATCCACTATTACCCAAATGCTATCATGTTTGCTTGCTGTCAAAGGTAACTTGGTAATAAAGTCCATCGCTACACATTCCCATTTCCACGTAGGAATTTCTGGTTGTTCGAGCAAACCAGATGGGCGTTGGTGTTCAGCTTTCACTTTAGAACAAGTCAGGCATCTAGCTACGAACGCAGCAATATCCTTTTTCATACCGGGCCACCAATAAGTTATGCGCAAATCCTTGTACATCTTATCAGCGCCAGGATGAACGGAATACCGAGATTTGTGCGCTTCACTCAGGATATCAGCGCGAAGATTCCCATCAAAGGGAATCCAGATGCGATTAAGATAACAGAGAATTCCACTCAGATTAGGGACAAAGAGTGCTTCCGCGCCACACGCTAACTCGGCGCGAAGGTTTCCATTACTGATGGATGCGCGCTGCGCGTCACGAATACGCGATTCAAGGTTGCTTTGAATCGGCGCAAAGTGAAGATGCGTGCGCGGCAAAATACAGTTAAGATGGCAGGGTTTTCGGCTGAGCGCATCGGCTACCACATTAGCCTTACCAGGATGATACCGGATCTCACAATCGTAATCGCTGATGAGTTCGTTCCATCGGCGTTGTCTCATGTTAAGTTCCTTTTGATCAAAGATATGATGAAGGCTTTTATGGTCAGTGTAGAGGATACACTTAGTACCATAAAGGTAGTGTCTCCAGATCTTCAAGGCAAAAACAACTGCACCAAGTTCGAGGTCGTGAGTTGTATAATTCTTTTCATGAACCTTAAGTTGCCTTGATGCGTAAGCGATAACCTTGCCTCGTTGCATAAGAACACAACCGAGACCTTGGTTGGAGGCATCGCAGTATACGACAAAATCATCATTACCCTCAGGTAGCGCAAGAACAGGAGCTTCACACAACAATCGCTTGAGCGTTAGAAAGGCTTCTTCTTGCTTCGAGCCCCAAATATAAGGTTTACCTTTGTGCGTTAGAGCTGTTAAAGGCAAAGCGATCTTCGAGAAGTTCGAAATAAATCGCCGGTAGTAACCAGCTAAGCCCAGAAAGGAACGGATCTCGGAAGGAGAGGATGGCGTAATCCAGTTCTTGATTGCTTCAATCTTGGATGGGTCGACATGAATACCCATCTTGTTGACAACATGACCAAGAAACTGTACTTCATCAGACCAAAATTCACACTTGGAAAGCTTAGCATAGAGTTGTTCAGCTCTAAGCTTTTGCAATACCAATCGGAGATGTTGCTCGTGCTCGGCCTTGGTCTTAGAATACACCAGAACATCATCGATAAACACAATCACGAATTTATCCAAGAAAGGCCTACACACCCGATTCATTAGATCCATGAAAACGGCGGGTGCGTTGGTTAAACCGAAGGACATGACCAAGAATTCAAAATGGCCATAACGAGTTCGAAAAGCAGTCTTCGGAACATCTTCATCGCGGATGCGCAACTGGTGATAGCCAGAGCGGAGATCAATCTTCGAGAAACAAGAGGCACCTTGGAGTTGATCAAAGAGGTCGTCAATACGCGGTAAGGGATACCGGTTTTTAATGGTGAGTTTGTTCAACTCGCGGTAATCAATACACATGCGAAACGATCCATCTTTCTTTTTAACGAACAACACCGGAGCACCCCAGGGCGAAGAGCTAGGGCGGATGAATCCTTTAGCAGTCAACTCTTGAAGTTGGCTTGCCAATTCTTGCATCTCAGCGGGCGCAAGACGGTAAGGAGATTTAGCTACGGGGGAAGCACCAGGGACAAGATCAATACGGAACTCGACTTCACGAGCGGGAGGGATACCAGGAAGATCATCAGGAAAAACTTCAGGAAAATCACGCACAACAGGGATATCGCGAAGCTTCTTCTTTCCTTCATCAGGTTTGACCACATGGGCTAGGAATGCAATATACTTCTTCCGCATGAGTCTTTGGGCTTCGGCGCAAGTCATAAGTTTAAGACCGCGGGAGGGTTTTTCGCCGTAGATATGAAGATCACCATTTTCTCGAGGTATGCGAATAAATTTCTTGGCGCAAATAACTTCGGCGCGATTTTTCGAGAGCCAGTCCATACCAATGATAACATCAAAACTTCCAAGAGGCATGGGGATGAGATCGATTAGAAAATCGTTTTCGTTAAGGTTAAGCGTGCAATCTTTAATCACCGAGTTAATTAAAACAGTTTCACCGTTAGCCAATTCAACTGAAAAATTCTCTTTTAAATCGTTGCGCGGTCGCGCAAGCTTCTGCTCGAAGGCGCGAGAGATAAAACTTCGATCGGCGCCAGTATCAAAAAGTATAGAAGCATAAAATCCGTTAAGCAAAAATGTACCATTAACTACGTCATTATTCGCTTGCGCTTGGTGCGCGGTTATGTTAAAAGCTCGTCCACGCGTCACTTGGTTTGAAATCTGGTTCACCGGATTCGCTTGTGTGATTTGCACTTGTAGTCTCGGGCACGCGTTCCGGAAATGACTGGGATCACCACAGTTATAGCACGACCTGGGTCGTGGGTTTTGGTATGTTGGTTGTGGATTCTGCGGGTAAACTGGTGGTATTGGCGCAATTGGGTTGGCGGAAGGGACTCTACAGTATTCGGCAGAGTGACCAACGCGGCCACATCGGTTACATTGTCGACACGGGGTTTGGGTTGGGTGGTGGAGTCTACAGGTTGGGCAAAAGGGTTGATTTCCTGTGTAAGGTTTCTTAGGTGGCGGGGCAGGGAGTGCTGGATTGGTTAGGGCATAGTTGTGAACTACAGGAGGAGTTGGGTAGGCTGACAGAGGGTTAGGCGTGTAAACTGGAGGTTGGTAAATGGGTTGCTGGGCAATGGGCGGGTTGGTAAGCGCATAGGCTTGTCTGCGCCTACGTTTCTGGTTATGGTTTGAGGGTTCTGGTTTGGTTTCTGCGGGTTCAGAGACAGTTTTGGTGAGTTTGGTCTTCTCAGTTCCCCGCAGGAACAGGGTTCCTGCTCTGACATGGTTGTCGCTGAGCACAGCGGCCAACTCGATGGCGTCAGAGAGGGTAACTGGGTTTCTAGCCCATACAGAATCTTGAATTTCCATGGGGAGACCCCCAAGGAATTTCTCTATGGCTCGGCGGGAAGGGGTAACAAGGTGAGGGACAAGCAAACTTAGTTCATGGAAGCGCGTCGCGTACTCGCGCGCTTCACCGCTGTACTGCTTAAGATTCCAAAATTCTTCCTCCAGGCGCTTAACTTCGTTGGGAGGGCAGAATTCTCGCGTAAGAATTTCCTTGAATTCCTCCCATGTCATGCTAGAAGCAGCCTCTGCGCCACGCGCATGAGCTACTCCATTCCACCATGTAAGCGCTCTGGATTCCAGGACACTGGAAGCATATAGGGTTCGTCTGTCTGAGGGGCATTGGGTGTGGAGGAAAGTGTTTTCTATTTTCTCAAGCCACTGGAGCATCACGGTGGCTCCTTCAAGACCTGTGAACTTTGGAGGGTTACCCGCGTTAAAGGACTTAATGTTATAACTGGAGGTATTGTTTTGGCTCAAGGCTTGGGCTATTGCGGCGGCCATTTCCTGGGAACGTTGCTGTCTACGCATGCGCGAGGCTTCTCTTCTCTGAAATCGGCGAGATAGCGGAGGCATTCTATAAAAATTTTAATTTTAGTTAATATCTTGGTTTTAGCGCAAAGTTTTAATCTTATAAAGCTTGGTTTCACGGAGTCAGTTACAGTCAAAAGTTAAAGTAAAATAAATGACCCTAAATGCAGACTTAATAAAGGTAACGAATTCGAATCAAGAATCGACAATTCATGTATCACCATGACTTTCCGAATTCCCAATTTAAAATATACGAGCAAACGAGTATTGGAGATTGACGATTCATGTATCACCATGACTTTTCAATCTTCAATATAAAACGTACAAGAAAATGAGTATTGGAGGTTGACAATTCATGTATCACCATGACTTTTCAAGTCTCCAACCTCAGAACATAATCGTAAATGGAAATTGAAAATCAGCTATTCATGTATCACCATGACTTTTCGGATTTTCAATCCCAACAAACGAATATGTAAGTAAAATCAATAAAAATCGAAATTCAACAAAAATCGAAATATCGCGAAATAAAACATAAAATCATATACTGCGCAAGCGCGAGCATATTCACAAATAACGAGTAATTAACAATAAGCGCGCAAACATGAGATTTCTCTCATGCGCGAGAAGGGACTCTTAGGTATTCTAGGCCGTTACGTCTAACCACCTATCCTAAAGTCAACGAGCTCTGATACCAATCTGTAACACCCCGACCAAAGGCGGATTATACATCGGGGCGCCACATATTGCTTCATTACTCGCGACACTATTGGTGTCAATATTTATTTATACACATTTTATCGCGCACGCGCAGCGGGGAAAATAAAGAACATAAATCAAACATAAATCAATATATTATAAATTATAACATTCGAACAACATTAACTTGTCTTGATACATTTTAATTCTAAGTCCAAAAGTAAAAACGTCCTACGTGTCCACAAGCTCCAAAACAGCTACTGCAAACCTGAACATGTGTTAAAATAAACGTCAAACACTTGCGTGTTGGTGAGAAATCAAGTTTAATACAATACATAGATAATCATAAATCTGCGCGCAACACGTGTATGTCTGGTGTTTAACAAGGGTGCAATCAGATTGTGATCAAGCCTAAATAGATCATAGCTCATAGTTCAATCTGTGCTCCCAATTGAGCACAAAAACGAGAAAACATCTGTGCAAGTGTAAACAAAGAAAACCGTAAACGATAGGTCTCCCGTGTTCATCTAATGGTACCAACGGAACTGCGGAATAGGCCGAACAAAGCGGTTAATGATACACATACAAATAAACAGCCAAGTAAACGTCCTCAACACATGGGATACTGCGCGACTAAAGTTCATAAACAGTTTAAGACTCAAGTTTTGTACAAACACATGAACATCCCAAAACATTAAAACTAAAAAGGGATTAGATACGAGATTACTCACATGATAAACGATGCGGTGTAAGATAAAGCAAGAACCAACTTTAAACAAGTACAAGTTAACCTATAAATAAGATTATTGTTTTAATGATTTGTTTTAAGTCTTGATCATAAGTTAACATAATTAATAAGTAAGTTATTATATATAATATGTATTATATATTACCGGAAATCTGGGCAGAAGAGAGGAGAAAACGGAGGCAAAGAGAGACGGCAGAGGATCAACGGCAGAGAGCAAGGAAGAACATGAGAGATTAAGTGCTTGTGTGTGTTGTGTTAGGAAAAATAATACTATTATTTATAGAGAAACCCTAGGAGACACAATCCCTAGAAAAAGGGGAAAAGATCTCAAAAAGTAAAAGATTCCAAAAGCAAAAGATATGGAAAGATATGGCAGCTGCAGGGGGCAAAGGAAAAGCTGACAGGGAACAGTAAAAAAAGCATGGGCGGGTCAGATAAAGGTACTGGTCAAGCATGGAAAAAGCAGATCTCCAAAGATACTGTCAGTCACTTTATCTGCCAACCAATGGGGTTGGCGCGCATGCTGCGCCGAAAGTAACTTTTCAGACATAAAGCAGATTAGGTCAACAGCTCAAAAGATAAGACAACACAAAAGCAACGGCTAGATTTAAACAGAAGAAAACTCGAAGGATTCAGCGCGAGAAGGCTAAGGCGCGAAGGCAGACACAGAAGGTCAAGAGAGCGCGAGCGCGAAGGCAGACAGAACCAACCTTAACGCGTCGCGGAAAGAACTACCATTTCTAAGCGCGCCGCGGGAAGAATCACATTTCTTAGCGCGCCGCGGGAGGAACTAAAATTCCTAGCGCGCCGCGGGAAGAACTATAATTCTTCGCGCGTCGAGGGATGAACTACGATCCTTAGCGCGCTGCGGGAAGAACTACAAATCCTTAGCGCGTCGCGGGAAGAACTACCGTTCTTAGCGCGCTGCGAGAAGAATTACAATTCTTAGCGCGCTGCGAGAAGAGTTCGTCTCGCGTATCGCTGAAACAGGTGGTCTTCACGCAGGATTCCTTGTAAGGGGTCTGGCGCGTGGAGCTGCGCAGACAACCTTAGGCGGAAAGGAACAAAGGACAAGCAAAGAGTTAGAAGAAAAAGAGGGAAACAAGGCGTAAGGGCGGGACGGCGACAAGAGGGAAAAGAAGGCGGAAAGAGAGAAGGAAGAGGGAGGGGACGGCGGAAAGAAAGAGAGAGAAAGAGGCGGGAAGGAAAATATATATTATTATTAAAAATAAAATATAAGTATAAATAAATATTAAATCATAAAAGAAAGAGATCGGGTCAGAGAAACGGGTACCTGGGTCGGGTCGGATCGGGGCAGATGTCACACCCGAAACCCGACTTTTTTCCAAAAATGAACCCGAAACCCAACCCTAGTAACAATTCGGGTTATTCGGGTTAACCCGATTAATACTTTTTGACCTCATTAACCCCACCCGAATTAGCTTATTCGGGTTCGGGTCGGGTCGGGTTAATCAGGTTCAGATATTTTGGACACCCCTAGCAACAACAGATGGAAGTTGAGGCAGCTGTTGTTCAAGCTGCTGAACGTAAAAGAAAAGGGAAAGAGATTGCTGGTGAAGGGTCATCCAAATGTCGTGTGACGGTTGGTGCTGGTGTTTCTTTTGGAGTTCAATCTCCACGGTTTCCTGCTCCTCAAAGACCGGCTGTGCTGCTTACTACTAGCACCCCGGAAGTTACATTAACAACGACGTTGGTTCATGATCAGAGGCTTGAAATGATTCCTCAATCGGTACTTTCTGATATACCAAGGCCTCATGCTAGTGTTTCAATTGTTCCTCCAACACCGAAGATGAGGCCTAACCAACCTCTGGATGTTACATTTATGAGGATTACACGTCCTCAAGGTCTTATCCAGCCGGTGCATCCATCTATTCATACCATGCAAGCAACACATCAAATTGACAAGCTCTTGAGCTTGATTCATCTTTATGAGAATCAAATGGCTGCGGATCGTCAGGCTCAAGAGCGTAGGGGTGTTCTTCGGGTTTGTTTTTTGGGTTTCGGGTATTTCGGGTCGGGTTATTCGGGTTTCACAGTTTTAAATCTTGAACGAAACCCAACCCGAATCTCTCACGGGTTTTTCGGGTTCGGGTAATTCGGGTTCGGGTATTTTCGGGTTGGGTTAATTGGGTTTCAAGTATCCTAGAAAACAAAACAACAAACAAAAAAATTTTAAGCCTACAATGCTAAATTAAAACAACATATTATTCTTTGCTCGTAAGTAAATAATCAATTAATAAACTAACGTAACTTGATAAAACAATCCAAAAGAAGAGTAAAACTAACTCGAACCATAATCGTCTTCAATCGGGCGGGATTTGGTTGTTCGATTATAGTTGCTATTAGTAACAAACGGAAAACATAAACTATCAATAAACAATCGATCAATAATAGTTGTGATGACAACAATCGATTAGGACCAGATTCTGATAACGTTAATCGCTAATACTAAGCCTATTATACATAAATATATATTTAATTTCAAAACTAAAAGTTTATTCGGGTTGACCCAAAACTTATAAATCAAACCCGAGAACCAACCCAAATTACTTCGGTTCGGGTTCGGGTTTGGGTTGATTTGTTCTCGTGTTCGGGTTTTTCGGGTCGGTTTAGTTCGGGTTCGGGCACGTGTTTTCTCGGGTTAGGTTTCGGGTTTCGGGTAAAAGTGACATCCCTACAAGAGCGTTTGATGGAAAATCAAAGAAGATTGATGGGGTACATCTCGTTCTGTCAAAAAGAGACAAAATCCCTTTGCGAGATTGTTACGTCTCAGGGGGTGAAAATTAAAGAACAGGAGGATCTGATTCTGCAGCTTACTTGTAAAGATGATGCGTTGAAGAAGCTCCGAAATGATGAAGAGGATCCAGATGCCTCGGGAACAGGGGGGAGTGAGCCGAAACAAACCCACAGTTGAAATTCCGGTGCAGGTACAAGTGATGCTGGTAATGTTGATAAAAAGTTGGTTGGTTATCAGGACTCGACGAATGCTAAACCCATTGAGTCGATAAAAGCCGATATTGTTATATTTATTGATGGTACAAGGGTGGTCAGAAGCATTGTGAATGCTGATGAAATAGAAGTGGGACAGTTTGTTGAACGATCCTTAACACGAGAGCATATTTCTATACTGCTGGGTTTGAATGAAGATGAGCTAAACGTGTTAGAGGCTGAGAATGATGTGGAGGTGGAGATTGACGAGGAAACACTGAATGATCCAACAATTCAGATGAACACGTCTTTTATTTATGAAGATGAGGAAATTGAGATTGAGGACGTGACGGCTGAGGAATACCCTGATTTTTTTCAACACTTTAATGTTGATTAGGGTGCTCCTATATTTACTGAAGAAAAAGTCAAAGCAGCCGAAGATCACTTGGAGAAAGTCTCAAAGGGCAAGAGCGTTGATACAAGATTTGGCTCGAAGCCTGATCCATCTGTTGCTGATATTCAAGGATGGTTTGCTTGTCGGAACAAGAGAACTCATAAGATTATAGATGTATACAGATATGTTGATGAAGAACGAAAGCAGGATGCCATTGCACGTGCTAAAGCCAATCAGATGACTTCTTTCAAGGCCGTGTCAAAATTTCGAGGTGATATTATTTCATGGCTTTTCGATTCTGATTTAAAAGTTTGTATCATCAAATGGGAGAACGGTGTTCAGTACTACGAAAACATTACTGGCGTTCTCTCATTACCAAGATGGGATGTACGGACTCTTGCATACCGACCTTTTATTAACCGTGGTGGAAATCGACAAGCAGAGTGATTGAGCATTTGCTTTTCGAGGTAAACCACGGATTTAAATTCTTTAAGCCGCAGATTCCTATTCGTAAATGTATTGACAAGATAGATCCAAGAACGGGTTGGAGGAAGCTCGTGCTTAAAGTTAAACCGCCAAAGACGATGAAGCGTGTACCAGTCAAGACGCTTAATCAGCATATGTATTTATCTTTCAACCGCTGGTATTATGATAATCATACTGGCAAGGCCGTTATTGTTTTGGGAAAGGGCTTAAAGACCAAGCTGTTTAAGATTATAGATTCCATGTGGCTCGTGAATTTGATTGAGACTGACAATGATGTGCTCTTCAAGAATAAGATATAATCGAGCGTCGTGAAGACCATGCCCAAGCAATGCAGTTTCAACGTGTTGTTCTAGTATGTCACAAGCATGGAATTCACAGTTGTCGGGACTGGCAAACAAAGCGCTTCAAATAAGTTAAAGACAAAGAGCTCAAGACGAGGGGGTGTCTGTTAGTGCACGGTTTTGCGTCTCGAGTCTTTGTATTTATCGTTTTGTATTTATTATTATTATTATTATTATTATTATTATTATTATTATTATTATTATTATTATTATTATTATTATTATTATTATAATGAATAAGTTATTAATATTATAGACTAGTTTGTTAAGGGTGTTTGACGAACTAAACAGTTAAGTTAAGTTCCCCATTCGTTAAGAATGTATAACGAATGAGATGTAGTTCGTTATGTTTGTTGTTATTTGTAATGTAACGAAGTGGAGTCTAAGTCGTTACGGAATGTGTAACGAATTAGCTCCATCTTCTATATATAGAGGTCCATACCTCTAGTTATTTAAGTTTTAGAATTAACGTATTGAAACTCTGTCTGTTTTGTCTCTCGATCCAAACTTCGTTTAAGTTATTACATAATACACCTAATACTAATAATAACATATCATATATATATACACACAATCAATATGTATTAAGGGTAATCAATATGAACTAGATCCGTTTAATTGTATTAAGATCTTAGATCTGATATCTGAGGTCCTCACAAATAGTGAAAATCACGACTAGAAAAGTGAGCAATAGCGGCGACGCCTGTCGCGGCTAAAAGTATCAAAAGTCGCCGCTAAAAGGTCGCCGCTGAATCCGCGTCGCTAAAGGGTAGGCGTCGCCGCTAATGAGTAGGGTCGTCGCCGCTAATACGTCACCGGAGACTACGCCGGAAAATTTGCCGGAGAAGAAGTTGAGCTTGAGCTTGATGGTGGCGGAGCTTGACGGTAGCCGGAGCTTGAGCTTGATGGTGGCGGAGCTTGACAGTGGCGAGTGTGGTATTGAAGAACATGGGGGTGATGGTTGACAGTGGCTCTGGTTGATGGTGGTGGAGGTTGAAGAAGAGAGATCTAAGAAGAAGATGGTGTGGTGGTGGCTGGATAATATGTGGGTTGATGGGGAAAAGATTGGTATTATTGAGAAAGAGATTGGTGTGGTTGAGCTATTGGATCAAAGTTTAGTCAACGGCCATGAATGCTTTTTGAAGATTTTACGCGGATCAAGCTCATGTCGAGGCTAATTGTGGTGTCGCCGCTAAAGGTGTCGCCACTAATGCTGACTTTTCTTATAGTGAATAGCCAATTCTATTTGTTGTAGGTTCCCGGACGGATCTTACACGGGATATCGCTATCTACGTAGGTGCGGAATTCCTGCGTAGGTAGTTACGAGCATAGAATACGTAAAACAATCACACGCGATACAAACGAACACGTTATATATTATAACTTGAAACACGTCTATTACAGACTCTCGACACGTTCACTGAACTACTGAATTACACGTGAATAACCTGAAAACTATATATCTTAACCGTAAACCCGTAGGCTATATAAATACACGACAACTTCGCCTCAGGCGAAGTTGTCAGTAACTTCGCTCGTTGAACAAGTTCGCCTAGGCGAACTTGTCGACAACTTCGCTTGTTCAACATAAACATAAACTTAAACATAATTACATTACAGACTCGATTACAAACGCTAGACTATGAACTACTGACATTTATGTACCAACAGACTCCCCCTTGGCAGTAGCTTCATATCTTGATCTTCAAAGCTTGTGTCTTGTAATCTCTCGTCTTCTCTCTTCATCTCTTCAAGCATGCACTCCCTGTCTAACACATACATAAACCAACTTCTGGTACTTCTTAGCTTCCTCTTTCCAAGCAGGAATGTAGAAAATCTTCTTTGCATGTAGTACCTGCAAGTCAGCTTGAGACAGATTGACTAAGTGCATAGGATCATACACTCTCATGATCTCTTGCTCATCTTCATCCTCCATGACCGCTTCAGCAGTTTCACAATCCACGTACCACCACTTCAAGTCTTTCAAGACATTCTTGGGCATCACCTTCATCGGCACTTCTTTTAAATGACGGACTGGTTTATACTTCATAACCATCCATGGTTTGCCGTCTGCCCTCATCCCTCTATCTTTGTCTTCTACTAATTTCCCTTTCTGAGGCTTCAGAAGTTCAAACTTTTTATCTTTAATGGCCTCCTTCCAAACAATTTTCCCAATTACTCTCGCCATGTTATCATCACTTCTGTTTATCAGCCCCAGTCTTGCTAAGTCTTTCACCTCACACTCCGGTAAGGTATTCAGGGATCTTAACATCTTCTTGAAGTACTGAATGCCGTCGTAACGTTTGATCACAAATAGTTTCAATTCTTCATCGTACAACCAGCATATGATTCCCTTCTTTGATTCTGCATATCCCTTTATATTATACGACTTTTTGAACATCGTCGGTACTGCTGGCTTCTTCGTCTTTACAAACCACTGAGCGCAGCCTTCCTTCCAGTTTGGCTGATCTTCCCACTCAGTGTTGTCAACCACAGCATCTTCACATATAGTCGACTGTTCAACCACAGGGATCTCATGCTCTACATTTTCTTCAACAATTTCTCCTTCTTCTATCACATTCTCAACCACAATTTCTGCACCAATCTTTTCAATCTCATCGATTGGCAGAACATCATCTTCATTTATCAACTCATCATCCTCTAAAATATCGTCTATCTCTTTCAGCGCATCAATTATATCATCAACAATCTCAACATCTTCAACCACATCCACATCATCACCAACAGCAACCACATCATCACCAGATGCAGACTCCCCCTCAGCTGTGGAAGCCCCAAGAGCTATAGTAGTTCTTGGCAACTCACCACCTGCATCTTTCGATGCATTGGGATCATCGTCTCGGTCTTCTCTTCTTTTGGTCCTCAGCTCATCTCCTCTACAGCTCATCTCCCCCTGAGATGCCAAGAACACCTTCAAGGCATCTATAACTTTCCCGTGCTCAACCAGGAGGGATGCCTGCAGTTGATTTGCTTCCACTAGGCTTTGAATAGTCTTGGACTGCTCAGCTACAATCCGCTCTAGTGAAGCTATTAGTTCCGAGTCTGAAGTGGGCGTGACCGCAGGTGGTACCGTACCCGATAACCCTGCAGTAGTGGTGACCGTAGACTCGACAAATCGTGCTACTACCACCGATGGAGTAAGCGTTTGAGGTGGTAGAGACACAATTGCTGGAGTCGACGTCTGGACGGCCGTGATCGATGGAATGTCAGCCGACGATGTAGCCACAACGGGAACAACCGTAGCGCTTGTACTCGATACCTGCACAGAGGTAGGAACAATGGACATACCAGATAGGGCAGGTGGAGCAAAACGTACCAACCGTGAAGTCTCTCCAGCTCCTACACCCATACCTGTCCTTTCCCTTCGTGAACGCTTTCTCACCAGCTGCACAGCTTCTTCTTCATCATCTTCCTCGTCGTCGTCGTCAACAGTTCTCTTTTGTTTCCCAACTGTTCTCTCATGCGTTACCATCATCCTTCTAGCCTCTTCCATCACATCATCAAAATCAGCTTGTGGACCCGAGACTTGAATATTCTCTTGTGGATCAACTCGGTCCATATCAAACAATCCTTGCCCGCCGAACATGGCGTCAAGGTCAATCTCCGCAGCTGACACAGCAGCAGATACAGCAGGCGCAGCTGATACAGCCTGGGGTGCTGCCGCCTGTTGTGGTCTTGGGTCTCTGAACTCGTCCCCTGCCGCAGGCACATACTCCGGGTTTATAAGGTACCCAAAGAGCGGAGTATGCCTGGGACGCAGCTCAGGCTTGCTTCGTGCGCTGGAAGTGCGACACTGTGCAAAGATACGTTTTGTCACACTTTCCACGTATCGAATAGGGCGTCGTTGAGGCAGCGTCGGAGCCACATGATTGAAAATCATTTGTAGGAATCGTGGATACATTGTAAACCGCTCACGCGCCACAGCCCTTCGTTGCCTATCGATCTCGTAAAAGATCATCTGGCTGAAAGAATATCTTTTATTATAAGTCAACGCAGTCATAGCAGACTGCATTGTCGCACCCATACCATCAGTGCCTGCCTTCCGTCCTGACATACATACGATCATGACGTGCATAAGGAAGCGCCACTGATCTAAAAGGAATCCCTTCCTCCGTTGAGTGTCCCCTAAAGGACCAGAATACCCCATCCTGAGGAACGCCCCATCACGGAATGGCGCAACAAACTCCGTTGGGTCATCCCTCGTCTCTTCACCAAACCGCAACGCCACCCGTATTTGTTCAGAAGAAAACTGAACAACTTGACCGTTTACGGTGGCTCGCATAACCGGGGGCTCAACCCGGCAATCGTACTCTACCGTCTGCCAAAAGTCTTCAATATTCGGTAGGGAAATAGGCAGGGTAGTGGTTATTGCATGATATATCCTTGAGCGCAGGAGAAAAGTAATTATCTCCCTGTAGTCCTCCACGCCCTTTGCATCTGGGTCAAGTGTTATGAACTGGTTATGAGCTGGGAAGAATTGTCTGTGATCATAACCGTCATCACCTGCACCTCCTGCACTTCCAACAGCAGCCATATCTGCACTAAACGAACCAAATTAGATAAACGTTAAAGTGTTACACAAGTTCGCTTGATTACTAGGAGCGAAGTTGTGATCAACCCTGTATAGGCGAAGTTAAAGGTGAGGCGAAGTTGGGAACAACTTCGCTTCATCTTTAAGTTCGTCTAATTAATTTTAAGTAAAAAGGTCTAGGCGAAGTTAAAGTTAACTTCGCCTCATCACAACATCGCCTCAGGCGAAGATAAGGGTTAGGCGAAATTAAGCCTCAGGCGAAGTTGCGGATAACTTCGCCTCAGGCGAAATTAATCGTCAGGCGAAGTTGCGGATAACTTCGCCGAAACCCTAACTTCGCCTGAACTGAATCAGCGACTGTTAGTATTCCAAACATCCGGAAATCCGATGTTTCGGTAAAATTGACGATGAAGAACTCAATAACACTTGGTATTAAGGTTATGTGGACGAAAAGTTTGTCCATGAACACGTTAAACACAAGTTATAAAAGTTGGGTTTGAGTCCGACGGACCAAGATCTCGAAGCGGTCGAAATAAAGTTTGATAAACAAGAAGAAACAGCTAACACGATGTACCGATAACACATACCGTGAAACGATAACTGAAACTGAGAACAAAGAAAGAAATCGAAATCGAAAAGATCAAGTTCGCCGGAGAATAAGTGAATAAGTTCGCTAAAATTTAATAAACTGAAAATTTTACTGTTTGAAATCCTTATATAGGGTCAGAGTTGGTCAGGCGAAGTTACGGATAACTTCGCCTAGGCGAAGTTATCCACAAGTTCGCCTGATTCAACAACTTCGCCTATATTTTCATAACCAAACCTTATAATTTTGAACAATTTGAATTAACTCTTTAAAACTTCCCGACATGATCAATTCTAAGTAACCAGTTAAAAAATAATACAACTACAAAACTAAGAAAAACTTATAAAATTTTAACGAATAAGGGATCAAATTTCAGTCTAGTCAGGGACCACCATGTTTTAGAAAAGATCCTAACGGAATCATACTAACTCCGTGACTGTCACATAAATCCGTGTTTAGCTGTATTATGACATAGAGAAACAGGTTGTACACATGTAAATAACTTAAAGTGGTTTTCATCGTTTCTGTGATACGAGTTAAGTTCAATTAAGCTCAAAAAATAAGTGGGCAACAACTCAGAGATTTTGATGCCTCCTATCTATTCTCAAAGCGTATTTGGCTTTCCCCAAGTCACCCCGAATTGACTTCGACCCATAGTGTCTGATTAACTTGTAAGTATTCTTTGTCTGCTTCCCGTACTCATTCTTACTCCATGATTGAGAAGTCTCGATATCTTGAACTCTCGAATGTTACAATAACTCATAAGTACTAATTTTTTTTTTTTTTTTTTTAACAAACATACTTATAGACTTCAGAGTAATAAACAACTGCAAGTCCCGAATCTGGATCACTGCAGTGTCTTGAAAACGCCTTCTTCACGGGAATCAGAACACTTACGGGCTCGTGTATGACTGGGTAATCACTTTTCTGCCTATCATGCGGAAAGATATAAACGAAGACATGAAAAAATCTTAAGTAGTTTCCACGTAAAATCAAGTATATTTAGTTTGTATCACATATACTTTTACACACCATTAAGAATTTGACTGTTCTAATGCCTTTTAAGCTTAAGAACTTCACTAGTTAAGCACACAAAATTAGTATAAACATCATTTTCCAAGGTTGGATCAATTTCCTGTTAAACATAGCAAATGAACTTCTTACGAAGTATTAGACTTGAAAAGTAATTTCATTTCCCTAAAAAAATTTTGACTTCAATCGCCCCGATCACGTCAAAGTCTTCAGGTAAACGGCAATCCTGAAGATCCAATGGATCAACTGGACCGACCACATACAAGTATGTGTCCTTCTAACTAAGTATGAACGACTAATTTTCAGCGACCGAAAGAAAACACATCATAACCGCCCCGGTCACTTTCAGTCATCTGGTTAATGGCGACCCTCATTCTCTACAAGTAGAAACGAGGACCAAAACATATCCGAGGATATGTCCATCAAACTGAGGTAACCGACTAATTTTAAGCAATAGTGACGTTTTTTTTTTTTTTTTTTTTTTAAATAAACACAAAAAACATGGTTACTCGGGATTGATCATCCTGTTCAGCTCAATTAGGTTTTGAAATCTGGATTTATCAAACGCTTTTGTAAATAAATCAGCGAAATTTTCTAGCGTATCGACCTTTTCGACCTTAATCTGTTTCTACTCAGCACAATCCCGTATGAAATGATGACGAATGTCAATATGTTTAGTTTTACTATGTTTCACGGGATTGTTAATTACTGAGATGGCAGCAGTGTTATCAATAAAAATAGGAGTGAGTAAGAAATTCAGACCATAGTCGCGCAATTGTTGCTGAATCCACAAAACCTGAGAGCAGCAGTTGGATGCTGCCATATATTCAGCTTCGCACGTAGAGGTTGCGACTGATGTTTGTTTCTTGCACTGCCAGGAAACTAATCTTCCACCGAGAAACTGACATCCTCCTGTTGTCGACTTCCGACTCTGATTGCACCCTCCATAATCAGAATCCGTATAAGCAACCAGTTCCACGTCTCCTCCCTTCGGGTACCACAACCCTAGCTTCGGCTTGCCTTTGAGATACCGCAGAATCCTCTTCACACCCTTCATGTGAGATTCCTTTGGGTTTGCCTGAAAACGAGCACAAAGACAAACAGCAAACATTATATCAGGCCTAGAAGCAGTCAAATACATCAAAGAACCTATTATAGCCCGATACTGAGTTGGGTCCACATCTGCGTCACCGTCTATTTCAGCTCCCAACTTGTGGTTGACGCAAATTGGAGTGTCAAATGGAGAAGAGTCCTCCATCTTGAAGCGCTTGAGGACATCATGAACATATTTTGTTTGATGAATGAACATCCCATCCTTCTTTTAATCAACCTGCAATCCTAAAAAGAACGTTAGTTCACCCATAGCACTCATCTCAAATCTTTTCTTCATGACGGCCTCAAATTCCTGACACATGGAGACTCTTGATGCAGCAAATATGATGTCATCCACGTAGACTTGAACTAGCAGGAAGTCACTTCCATCTCTCTTCACAAACAGTGTGCTGTCAATCAAACCCCTTTCAAAACCATTCTCTAGCAAGTAGTCCGATAACGTTGAATACCAGGCACGAGGTGCCTGATGTAATCCATACAGCGCCTTGCTCAACTTGTACACGTGATCAGGAAAGTCTGGGTCAGGAAAACCCAGAGGTTGCTCAACATACACAACCTCATCAACTTTCCCATTGAGGAACGCACTCTTCACGTCCAACTGAAACACTTTCATCTTCTTAAAAGCAGCAAACGCCAAAAACAATCTTATCGCTTCCAACCTGGCCACCGGAGCGAACACTTCATTATAATCTATCCCCTCTTGCTGATTAAAACCTTTAACGACCAGCCTCGCCTTGTTTCTTATAATAATCCCCTTTTCATATCTCTTGCACTTAAACACCCATTTTGTGCCTATCGCATGCACATTCCTTGGTTTTTCAACCAAAGTCCAAACTTCCATCTTCTTAAATTGAGCCAACTCTTCTTGCATGGCCTCGACCCACGAGCTGTCCTTAAGAGCCATTTGATAATTTTTCGGTTCAATCTGGCTAATAAAGCATGAGTACAAACATTCGTTCATTATATCCGTTTCCTTAATGCTTGTATAAACACAGGTGTGCTCATTCAAGCTACTTCTGGTTTGTACACCGGAGGACACATCACCTATAACATTCTCCAAAGGGTGATCTATGTGAATTCTCGTGGTCGGAACAGCACCGACATACAAATTATCTTCTAAATTAGAAGAGAGCTCATCAATGGTTGTTTCTGGCTGAGAGTGAAATGGATTGATAAACTCTTCTTCAGGAGAGACAGCAGGGGAACCGATAGAATTTGATGAGGAAGGTTGACAATCATCAAATAGCTGTCTATGTGCCAAATTTTCCTCCTCATCTAGAATCATCTTCGTAGCAACACGTTCTTCTTCTTCTGTACAAAACAAATCAGGTATGTTAAAAGACTTGAAGAGCCTATCATAGTCGAAAATCCCAGGAGGTCCGATGCTCGGTCTTGGCGATCTGTAACTCGTAATGTCGGTGTTACATACCACCTCAACCTTGCCGTTCGTTGTATTAAAGACACGCCTGTTGGGAGTCCCAACTTCATAGCCGACTAAGATTCCTTCATCGGCTGCTTCACCAAACTTTGATTGTGCCTTTAAAATTGAACACGGGGACCCGAAAGCTTCAAGTCCACACAAATTGGGCTTTCTCCCATGCATAAGCTCGTAGCATGTTTTATTAAGTCTTTTTACCGTTAAAACTCTATTCAGTACATAGCAAGCTGTAGAAACAGCTTCAGCCCAGAACACCACCGGAAGCTTCGAATCAGCCAGCATAGTTCTGGCTCCTTCAATTAAAGTTCTATTCTTCCTTTCAGCCACTCCATTCTGTTGCGGAGTATACGGAGCGCTGAATTGGTGTTCAATCCCTCTTGACAGACAGAAGATCTCCATTTCAAAATTTTTAAACTCGGAACCATTGTCACTTCTGATGAACTTCACTCATTTATCCATAATGTTCTCAACTTTGGTAATCAGATTCTTCACATTTGAGCCGTTTCGTCTTTTGATTTCAGGAAGTATACCCACGAGTATCGTGAGTAGTCATCAGTGATCACCAAGCAATAAGTTGTACCACCTAGACTTCTTACATTCACAGGACCGAAGAGATCCATGTGAAGCAGCTCTAGTGTACTGGCAATTGAATTTACTTTCTTGGTGAGATGGGACTTCTTGTGCTGCTTTCCCTTTTTGCACGCAAGACATTTGCCTTCAAAATTGAAACTTTTTAAGGGAACACCCAACACAAGCCCATGTCTGACAATATGGTTCATCTTTCGAAGATGAATGTGCCCCATTCTTCTGTGCCACAGTTCAGATTCCGATTCGCTTGCTTTCGTCAAAAGGCACGATTCTTCCGTTGACATTTCAGTTGAACTTAAATCCATCATATACGTATTTCGATCACGTGGAGCCTTCATTACTATCCACTCCTCTGGTATTTGAAAACCAGGCTTCAACACAATCGCATCAGTCTTCGTGAAGTGTACGGTATAATCTTTATCACAAATCTGCGACACACTCAGCAGATTGTGCTTCAGTTCTTCAACAAAGTTCACATTTTCTAACGTCATCTTCCCGTTAGTTACCGTACCCCTTCCTGTTATTTTGCCTCCACTCTCACCGGCAAAACTGACTCTTGCTCCTTGAACAGGTTTTAAATCTTGTAACAAATCCTTGTTACCAGTCATGTGCCGGGAACAGCCGCTGTCCACAACCCAAATATTATTGGAAGCCCTGTTCAACTGTTCCTGCATAAACAAAAGAGATTATTAAAATTTGGGGACCCAAGACCTCTTGGTCTTGGGTCGATTAACCTTCTTAACAGAACTCACACACCTTGGCTGACCAAAGTTAGCATTAGAAAAATTTCCACGAGTCCTAACAGGATACCTACTTGGAGACTGATAGTGAGGCCAACCAAACCGACGTACATTAAGAGAATCAAAACAATTATAGCATTTGGTTTGGTTATTAGTAGTGTAAAAACGAGATGTGTTTCTTTGAAAACCTGTATTATCTCTCAAATTTGAATGGTTTTCATTTTTAACATTTAAACGATTACCAAAAACCTTAGTCTCAGTTTTCGAGGGCCTCACCTCTCTGAAACGTTGCTTCAGAGGGCAATCAGCAACAAGGTGCCCTGTTTGATTACATCTAAAACAACACCTATGTTCAGCTTTCTTCTCAGCATATGTTTTAGATGTGGAGGCAGTATTACCAACCGTACGTCTCACATAAGGTGGGACATATGGGTTGAGTGGAGTACTCCTGTTAGTTGATTTAACTTTTTCTCCACTAGTGGGTAACACTTCCTTCTCTTTTGTCTTACCCGACTCGGATGACTTATCCGAATCAGATGAGACTGGACTTGAAATAGAAATTTTAACTTTTGAGACAGGCGAACTTGTTTCGCCTTTACTAATTTCCGGTACTTTACCAGTTTCCTTAGCAGGACCTGTCTGATCAGCTACAAAATTAACAGATTCATGAACACTAGGATTGAAAGTATAATTATGGTTATAAGGTGGTGGAACCTCATGGTAACCAATTCCTCCCCTCTTAGGTGAGGAACCTTGATCACTAACGAGGTGATCAAGAATAGCAGAGGAATTCCGGAATTGCTCCAGTTTCCTATTTAGTTCCACCACTTTTACCTGGTGATCAGCAATATGTTTTTCTTTCTCAGCGATTAACTTGGTTTTCTCTTCTAAAACCTCGTAGCTTAGATCGATCACATCAATTTTCTCAGCTAATTTTGTTTTCAAACTTTTAACGTCTTTTTCACAAGCTTTAATTTTTATTTTATAATTATTTTCTCTTGTCTTTGTGAAGTGATGATCTTCTTTCAAGGTTTTAAATTCGGCATCCAACTTAACATACTGATCAGTAATTGTAGCAAGCTGTTCAGACAAGTTCTCACATTTAGTACAGATAGGTTTAGTACATACCTCGGAGTTCTGGTCATCAGCCATGAAAGCTTTTTCATTTTCAGCAGCTTTCATACATTCTTCAGCTGCAACCTTCGCCATGTGTGCCTGCTCAAAGAGTTCTCCAGAGAACATGTTCCAGTTGTATTCACCAGCATCAGACATCATGGCATTATTCCCATTGTTATTTCCACTTTGCTGTGTAGTCCTCCCCTGACTACGTTCTACACGTGCATTAGTGCACTCCTTTGCAAAGTGTCCATTTTGTTGACAATTGTAACACCTCACCCTTGACTTATCAAATCCTGGCTTTCCACCTACGAACTTTCTGCCAGTCTTCTTCATGAAACGCTTCACTCTTCTGACTATCATCGCCATCTGCCACTGCATATCCATCTCCTCCAGATCATCAGGATCGATCTGGTCATAGTCTTCTTCCAAAGCAGCAGGGTCCACAATCTTCCCTTGTATGCAGTTCTCGTAAGAAGCAATAAAAGATGCATAGAGTGCAAACTGCTCTTCAGCAGATTTGACACTCATTGGCATCTTAGTGTAGTTATTGCTTGAAGCACTGGGAGAGAAACTACTCTTGGATGCTTGAGGTTTCGAAGCACTTGATCCTCCAGCAACAAAGCAAACATCACCGTTCATGTTTACTGACACATTTCCTTCATGAGAAGAGTTAGAACCTGACTCTCCTTTGGAGTAGTAAGCAGCAGATTCAGACTTCGAACTTGAGCCTGAGATAACTTTGGCACCATACATACCAGGGTCTTGAACCTGATCCATTGGTGTCTCTTTACGAACCATATTAAGCTCAAAGGTTCTGAGCTTGTTTACTGCTGTCTCCAAGTCATAATTAGGAAAGTCTTTGTCTTCCCTCATTAGAACAGTGTACATTTCCCACTTTGGTGGGAGAGCATCGAGAAGCTTCTCAACTATTTCTTCCTCTCTGTAAGCAATAGAATAGTTGTTCAGCTCTGTCATTAGATGATAATATCGGGTGATAATATCATCGAGCGATTCGTTCTTCAAATACTTGAAGACAGAGAACTGGGTCTTTAACAGCTTAATCTTCGAGGCACGAATACCCACGTTCCCTTCGAATCTATTCTCAAGAGCATCCCAAAGCTCTCGTGCAGAAGTGTACTTCCGGAATGTATGGAGAATCTCTTGAGGAAGAGCCATAGTAATTGCAGCATGGGCCTTGCTCTCGACCTCATACATCTTCTTCTCTTCTTCCTCCATCTTGTTGTACTTCTTTATCACATCCCGACCTTCGTATTCCATTGTCGGTGGAATATATCCATCCTGGATGCACACCCACATCTTTGCATCCTGGTATTTAATATACTGAATGAACCTATCCTTCCACGCCACAAAGTCGGTTCCTTTCATCAACCTTGGGGCCTTAGTAGCCGACCCCGCTTCAACTTCCATTTTGACTAACTCTGAGATGTTAATCGGCGACATCTTCTCGAAAACAAGAAAAACCCGAAAAAAACAAAAATTCTTCCAAACAGTACTATAGGCGAAGTTAAGGATAACTTCGCTTAAGTGTTAACTTCGCTGGAAAATCCTTAAAATCGCGTGACTTGGCGATGTTGAGAATAACTTCGCTTAAGGTAAGCGAACTTAGGAGGTAAGCGAAGTTGAGGATAACTTCGCTTAGGCGAACTTATGAGGTAGGCGAAGTTGTGGTTAACTTCGCTCAACCTTATATCTTCGCCGAAACCCTACTTCCAGCGTCGGCAACTTCGCCTGAAGAACAACAACTTCGCCCGAAGAACACTGAAAATATTCAGATCTGTTTTCAACGGTTTAGCAGTTTCCGGTCGGTGTGACGGCTTGAATATGACGGTATAAGGTGAGTATAACACAATATCAACGAAAACGCGTCCCGCGAATAGGTCAAACGAGACGTTTTCTACACCCGAGTGAAATCCCGAACCACACAATCGAGCCAAAGCTCTGATACCAATTGTAGGTTCCCGGACGGATCTTACACGGGATATCGCTATCTACGTAGGTGCGGAATCCCTGCGTAGGTAGTTACGAGCGTAGAATACGTAAAACAATCACACGCGATACAAACGAACACGTTATATATTATAACTTGAAACACGTCTATTACAGACTCTTGACACGTTCACTGAACTACTGAATTACACGTGAATAACCTGAAAACTATATATCTTAACCGTAAACCCGTAGGCTATATAAATACACGACAACTTCGCCTCAGGCGAAGTTGTCAGTAACTTCGCTCGTTGAACAAGTTCGCCTAGGCGAACTTGTCGACAACTTCGCTTGTTCAACATAAACATAAACTTAAACATAATTACATTACAGACTCGATTACAAACGCTAGACTATGAACTACTGACATTTATGTACCAACATTTGTGAGCGTAACTCATTTTTTAGCGTAACTGTTATCATATTAATTGAATTTAATAATTAATAAATTTTCAATGTAACAACTTCCATTTGTAAGAATTGTTACCATCTCAAGTTTTTAGTTAAAATTTGTGCATGATTCGAGCGTAATTCGAATCGCAATTGGAAGCCGATCAAAAATTCTACATGAGCTATTAAGATTGAAAAGAGAAAGAGAGAGAGATAGAGAGAGAGAGAGAGAGAGAGTATTGATGCAATCGTAGGTTAAGTGAGCTGCAAATTACGATAGCGAATTTAGATTTCGGGTGTTTACAAAATTGTAACCGCGTGATTTTGAAATCGACGCTTAATTGATTTGCGTACGTTTTGTACGATAAGGATTATTGTACGATAACTTAACACTATATATATATACATATATAAATCTTAGTGGGTCTTTAAAAAAACAACATTAATAAATTTAATTTAAGAGGAAACATAACCTTAAGTATCGTCCCATGATTCCTCTTTTGGGAACGCGTGGTACATTGAATAGAGCTCCCGGGGCTCAAGTACCGACATGATCAGGTTAGGGATGTGCTCTTTGACATATTTAGGCGGATCAGAATTTGTGTTAAGAAAGAAGCACATGTGGATTTCTCGACTAGCCCGTTAGATAGAAGATCATCTCTTCGACCGTCTAACATTAACATGTTTGTGTCTGGATCTAACGAGATTTCCCTATGAAGGGCTTAGGAGTAGTGATTTTAATGTCGGTTAGACTGCTTTGAAAGCTGCTTCGTGCAAGGTGACTAAATGTTGGGCCTAGTTTATATGGATTGTACTTAGTCTACATGTATTGGGCTTGGGCTACGGGTTTGTTATGGTTTGTTATGTAAACCGAGAACACTTTAGTGTTCTCAGTGGGCTTTTGGTTATTATGGGCTTAGGTGTTTTGGTTTCTCTATATATAGTTGATGTCATGTATAGGGTTGAAGTTGTTCATTCACTTGTTTTTGGTACCGTGTATTGTAAGTGCTTAAGCACCCGATGTATCCTAATATACGTGTGTTTTGAAGCAATCCCGTGTTATTCTTTAGTGCTTACTCGTGTTCTTGAATCACCAAGTATTGGTATTCTGCACCAATACTTGTTATATTGATATCATAATTGTAGTGATCCAGATTCGGGACTTACAATTGGTATCAAAGCCTTAGACCTTATTCAGGCTCGTTATTGTGATATCAAGGATTCAGGAATAGTTCTTTGGTGGTGTTTGTGACTTCCGGCTACTCAATGATTGGAGAAGAAGATTGAATTTTTTTTTTGGAAAGGATTTCTCATGTTTTGGAAACAAATCAAAAACCTTTTTCTCTGGAGTTTGTACAAATCTGTTGAAAACTTGGGTTCTCGGCCAAGACACTTCTTGGTTACTAGTGTTCTCGGCCAAGAAAGTTCTCGGCTTCCTAGTAGTTCTCGGTCAATTATAGGTCAACTTTTGGTAGTTCTCGGTCAAGACTGGTCAACTTTTGGTAGTTCTCGGTCAAGACTGGTCAAATTTTGGTAGTTCTCGGTCAAGACTGGTCAACTTTAGGGTTCTCGGTCAAAGATCAGTTATACACTGATTTCTCGGTCACAGTTTGATAGCTTTGGTGGTTCTCGGTCAGTCAGTTTGGACCTGTTCACAGCCCAGTTAGTTGTTTGGGCTTGCTTGATCTGGATTTGGGCTTTAGTTTGGACTTAAGTGATACTTGGACCCAAAATAAAACTTTAATCTAATTAAAATAGCCCAGTTAACAAATGGTAACAATTCAATCAACTCATCACTTCATCAAGAACTTGATTCCATCATGGGGACTGCCACTCGTATACCCCGTCTCTTATCTCATGAGGGGTTCAGTGAATGGAAATTTCGTTTTGAACTCTACGCCAAGATGAAAGATTCAAAAATTTGGAAGAGCATTGTGAGGGGACCTCAAAGAATCACATTTCAAAGGCCTAATTCTGATGAAGTCATTGTGAAACTAGTTGCACAGTATGACGATGATGATTTTGCTAAAGTCGAGGAAGATCAAAAGGCTCTCTCCACTCTAACCATGGCACTCTCACCTGAGGTTGCTCTTCAATTTAGAGAACTTCAGTCTGCTAAAGAATTGTGGGAGGCACTGATAGAAGTATATGAAGGGAATGAAGATATGAAGAAAAGTCGCCAAGATCTGCTGCGACAAAAGTTCAATATGTTTAATCATGTTTTGGGAGAAACGTTGGACTCTCAACTTCAAAGATTCATATCTCTTGTGACTAACATGAGATCAGCAGGGATTTACCTACAAACCTCAGAGATAAACAACAAGCTGGTGAACTCATTACCGAAAAGTTGGGACATGAATGTTGCGGTTATCAAAAAGACCAAGGACCTCAACAAAATGGGTATGACTGAAATGATAGCCACTATTAAAGCTTGTAATATGGATGATAATCAACGTGCAATAAATCATGCGAGCTCTTAAAGTGCGGCTCGATACAATGTTACATCCAACAGTTCTCTTATTTCTCAGGACAGTTTTTCCCTGTTCAAGGCTAATCAACAACCACCTCAGGGTAACTTCCAGATGTTTTCATCCACTCGAGGTCAATCATCTTCATCATCCACCCCACTCCAACCAGCTCCAGTTTTCTTCACCAAGTCTGGACAATCTTCCAATGATACTAGAAAAACTGCTCACACTTCTAGTCAGAACTTTAGCCAGATTCCTACCATATCAAAAGAGACTCAAGAAAATATCACCCTAATGGCGGGATTTATGAATTGCTATAATGCATTTTTGGCTGGAGACTTGGTTCAACCTGTAGTAGCTGCTGAGTTAGATCAGATTCATCCGGATGATGTTGAAGAAATGGACATCTTGTGGCAAATCGCCATGGCAGTCTTTCGTTCGAAGAAGTTCACTAAGAGGACGGGTAGAAATAATTGGAACATGCCGAATAATCAAAAGGTGGGTTTTAACAAGGACACTCTTAGGTGCTACAATTGTCACGAGCCAAGTCACTTTGCTCGAGATTGTACTAACCCAACAAAGGATGAAAATACGGAAAGGGCTTTGGTTCCAGTTGGGAATGCTAGAGGTGAGGTTGGAGGTAATTCAGGTAATAGTGAAAGAGGTATGGTTGCTCAACAGTTCTCTTGGGAAGATCAGATGGTTGCGCTCAACATTGGAAATCAGACTGCAAACTTTGCCAATGTGGAAGACACTGGAGAAGAAACTCTACTGAGGAGAAGGTCAAGGAGCTTCAGTTTGCGTATATGGCGTTCACTTCTCCCAATTCATCTGAGGTAAGTTTCAAACCATGTTCTATAAATTGTATTGAAAAAATAGAACTGTATAAGCTTCATAACGATAACCTGACTAGAGATATGGAGAGAATAAAATCAGAAAAATTTAAACTCAAGAAAAATGAAAAGGGCTTTCTAGACAAAATAGAATCACAGAAGAAAGACATTTCTAAGTTAAAATCTTATTTTAGTTTAAAGAGTTGTCATTACCTTGATGCCAATCAACAAATTGCTGAGTTAACTGCTAAACTGGAAGCCTACAAGTTAGAGATATTAAATCTAACTAGTAAGTTTGAAAAGGCTGAACTTGATTTTAAAAAATTCGATGGTTCCAGTAAAGTAGTTAACTCAATGATTGAGAACCAATTGTGGTGGAAAGAAAATGAATGTGAGGGAATATGATACGGTCAAGTTCCCCAACCTTTCAACCAGAATTAGGTCCCTACCCCTGTCACCAAAGAACATGAAGAAAAGATAAAGGACATGAAGTATGGTAAACAAGATAAGGGTGATGAAACCAGTTCAGTAAACACTGGTCCGTCCGCTTCAAATATGAACGATTCTAATGTGTCTACTTCATGTGCAGAAAAAGTAATTGTGAAGGAGTGGACTGATGAAGATGACGACCCCTGTTTTGAATTTAATAATGATTTTGTTTCTGATGTTTCTTTAAAACTTCCTATTTTGAATTATGTTATTCCGACTGTTTGTAGGGTTCTGCTTTAGAGAGCAAGGATTTTTGTGTGGTTGATTCTGTTGAAACTTTGAATTCTAATAATGTGGTTTCTAATAAAATTAAAAAACAAAAAAAAATCCAACAAATATGTTGCACCTAAGTTTGTCAATGAGGGATGCTCTAATGACAAACAAGGTGATAAACTTAAAGACGAGAACATAAATTCTCGCAAACTCAAGCTGACTAGTCCACACAACCAGTCCAGACAAGGAGTTGCTCAAAATGATTTTTTCATAAAATGTCAAACTTGCTTTAATTGTAGCACTCCTGGTCATATTGCCAGAAACTGTCCACATCGTCCATATGTTCCTTATTATGAATTCTATCAAAGGAATATGCCCTACATGCCTTATAACGTGTTCAGGCAAGGATTCAGGCATTATCAGGCTAGTTCCTTTGACGATGATTGGAATCGAAACAAATATGGCAGGTTTAGTCATCATCAGACCAAACCTAACATGCCTAAAAGAAATGTCAGAAAAGGTGTTTCGAGCTCTAATTCAAACATGAGCACTAAGTCTAGACCAAAACAGGAGAAAAGGACTGATTCGTCTCCTTCCACATCCAAAACTCCGGAGGTTATGACAACCATTCGTACCTATAACTCCAAGTCACACAGACACAGATGGTTGCCTAAATCTCCGGCGAAAGTTTCTACAAAATCTATGTTTGATGATCAAAAGGACATGTCCTGGCAATCCGTGACAACTGTAGATGAATCAGGGTCACCCAGTGTAAGTATGGATTGGGTACCAAAAACTAACTAATCCCGCGTTTCGTGCAGGGACAGCTATGGAGGAATATCATCAGACCTTGGTATGTTGATAGTGGCTGTTCCAGGCACATGACAGGAGACATTACCCAACTACACGACATTCAAACCTTTAATGGTGGGTATGTGTCCTTTGTGGAAGGAGAAAAGGGAAATATCACTCAGAAGGGTACTGTAAGTAACAGTGTTCTAAAATTTGAAAATGTCAATTTTGTTCCCGAATTGAAGCACAGTTTGTTAAGCGTGTCACAAATCAGTGACAAAGATTTTTCAACTCACTTTACTAAGAAAGAGTGTCTGATTTTGAAACCTGGTATAATTATACCAGAAGACTGGATTCTTGTTCGATCGCAACAAAAAGATAATGCTTATGTGATCGACATGAACAAAAATGTTCATAACGAAATAAAATGTTTGTTTTCAAAAGTGTCAGAACATAATGCAATTCTTTGGCATCGTCGGCTTGGTCATGCTAATACTAATAATCTGAATCGTCTTGCTAAAAATAATTTGGTACGTGGCTTACCAATCAAGTATTTTGTGACTGTTGAAAAATGTGTGGCTTGTGCTTTGGGTAAACATCATCGAAAATCTCACAAGCAAAAGTTAATTAATACTATATCATCCGTTTTTCAATTACTCCACATGGACCTTTTCGGACCAGTTTATGTCTTGAGTCTTTCTCGTAGCTCTTATTGTCTTGTTATTACTGATGTCTACTCACGTTTTACATGGGTATTTTTCTTATCAAATAAGAGTGAAACTGCAGATTTAATCAAGAAGTTCGTGATACTCATGGAGAACTAACTGAAATTGAAGCTGAAAGGAATTCGTTGTGATAATGGAACGGAATTCAAGAATGCATCATTGAATCACTTCTGTTAAGAAAAAGGAGTACTTCGTCAGTATAGCGCCGTTCGAACACCACAACAAAACGGTGTGGCCGAAAGAAGAAACAGATTTCTTATCGAGGCAGCAAGGACTATGTTGTGTGATTCTAAATTGCCTTTGTTCTTTTGGGCAGAGGCTATAAATACAGCATGTTATGTTCAAAATCGGGTTATTATCAACAAGTCCAAAATGAAGACTCCATGCGAGATTGTCTATGGTCACAAACCCACTGTCGCACAATTCAGAGCGTTTGGCTGTCCATGCAAACTACTGAATCTTGAGTCTACTCCTAAGTTCGAGGCCGCAGTTTATGAATGCTATTTTGTTGGTTACGTAATACAGCCTACAGGGTATACAACAAATCAACTAAACAGATTCTTGAGTCCTATGAAGTTCGTTGGTTAGAATAAAATGAGACAGACGCTAGTGTTAGTCCTGATTGGTTATTTGACTACAATGAACTCTTCAAACCATTCAACGTGTTTCCAGTCATCAACACAGAATCTCCAAATGGTCCCACAGTGGAAGTGCGAAAGATAGTTCACAAGCAGTGTCTCACATTTCTCCGTTACTGGATGATGATGTCGCTGAGTTAAGTAATGATTCACCTAAAACTGACACTCAACCCAAGGAATCTTCAGAAACCGAATGTTCACCGAACATGTCTGAAGATGCTGCTACTGTTGACGGGGAGAGTTCCATCCGTCAGATATTCGGGAGCACACTGTTTCCCGATGCCATTCCAGATGAATACGTGGCTGGTACTTTGTATTCCCACAGTACGACGACATCTGGCTGGAAGAATCCCCTTACGGATTCTGGTGAGAATGTGTCAAATATTCAACCTAACATTGATGTTTCCGATATCTAATTCCGTTGAGAATCCAGAAGAATCATCTGATTGAAAATGTCATAGGTCCCATTGAAGCGGGTGTGTCCACCAGAAGTCAGACGACTTCTGGACAAATAAATAGTTGTATGTTTTCCTGCTTCATCTCTCAAATTGAGCCAAAAACTGTTGAAATGGCTCTTCAGGAACCTAGTTGGGTTGATGCTATGCATGAAGAATTGAATCAGTTTGATAAGTTGAAGGTTTGTAGATTGGTTAAACTGCCGAAAGGAAAGAAAGCTCTTGATACAAGATGGGTCTTCAGAAACAAGCAAGATGACACCGAGGCTATTGTTCTAAATAAGGCACGACTGGTAGTTCGTGGGTTCCGTCAGGTTGAGGGGTTAGATTACATAGAAGTCTATGCTCCAGTGGCTAGACTTGAGGCCATTAGAATTTTTCTGGCCTATGCATCATATATGGGGTTTACAGTGTATCAGATGGATGTCAAGACCGTGATTCTGTTTGGTGAGGTCAAAGAGGAGATTTATGTTGATCAGCCACCGGGTTTTGTTGATTCTAAGAAACCAAATCACGTCTACAAGCTAGACAAGGCATTATACGGCCTACGTCAGGCTCCTCGAGCGTGGTATGCTACATTGACCGCACATCTTCTTGTTCATGGCTACAAGCGTGGAACCATCGATCAAACCTTGTTCCGGAAAACTGTCGGAAAAGATTTGATTCTCGTCCAGATCTATGTCGATGATATCAGTTTTGGATCCACCGGTGCTGAGTTGTGCACAGAATTTGAGGGTGTAATGAAGAAGAGATTTGAAATGAGCTCGTTGGGTGAAATCACAAGGTTTCTGGGGCTACAGGTTCGCCAAACAGGAATTTTACTGCATCAAGGAAAGTATGTCGAAGATATGGTGGCAAAGTTTAAACTTCAAGATTCCAAGAGTGCCAACACTCCCATGGCAGAAATGCCACTACTGTCATCTGATCCTGAAGGGAGTCCCGTAGATCAAACGTACTATCGATCGATGATCGGGTCTCTGATGTAACTCACAGCCAGTCATCCTGACGTCATGTTTGCAGTCTGCCAATGTGCTCGTTTCCAGGCTATTCCTAAACTCTCTCATTTAATTGTTGTTAAACGTATATTTAGATATCTGAAGGGATAACAAAAGTTAGGTCTTTGGTATCCCAAACAATCAGAATTTGATCTTTATGCTTTTGCTGATAGCAATTATGGTGAAGATGACATAGACAGGAAATCCACGTTAGCTGGTTACCAGTTCTTAGGAGACCGTCTCATTTCATGGCAGTGTAAGAAACAACAGATAGTGTCCACCTCGACCGCCGAAGCAGAGTGTGTTGCCGCATCTGCTTGCTGCTCTCAGGTTATCTGGATGCAAAACCAGTTCTGGATTACGGTTTGGAATTTCTTGACACTCCTATTTTCTGAGATAATGATGCGGCCATTGCAATTGTGAAAAACCCAGTTCAATATTCTAAAACCAAGCACATCGACATTAAAATTCATTTTATTCGTGAATGTTTTGATCGAAAATTGATTCATCTTGAACAAGTCCACACTGACAACAATGTGGCGGACTTATTTACAAAACCTGTCGGAAGAACTAAATTTAATGTGCTTGTGGGTTTTCTTAAAATGCTTCGTTTCGAGATTGAGTCTTTTTGGGTTTAAATTTGTACATATTTGTTCATCCTTGCACAAATTTAGGGGAAGAAAAAGTCAAAAAGACAAAAATAGTGTGTGTGCGTTGTTTTTTTTATTATCTCAGAAAAAAAATGTCAAAAATAGTGTGTGTGCGTTGTCTTTATTATTAAAAAAAACTTGCCTTTCAAGATTCATTCTCGCTTAAAATTATGTCGGTTGCTCAATTTTGAAGGACATATACTTGTATATGGTTGGTCCAGTGTTCTACTTGTAGTTTCACAGGATAGCAATTTACCTATCGACTGAAAGCACCCTGGGCGATTATGATGTGTTTTGTGTTTCGTGTTCTTTCACTTAAAATTATGTCGGTAACTCTGAGCTAGAAGGACATGTGTTTTCATGCATGTTTGGTCCAGTTAACCACTTGTGGTTATAACGGATAGCCATTTACCTGAAAGCTTAAAGTGACCGGGGTGACTGGATTCTTAATACGTGTGTTTTATTTAACTCCCTGGGAAGTGATATTACTATTCAGCTTACAGCTTTTTAGAAGCCTCAAAATATTTTCAAATAAGAATTGATCCAACCTTTGGAAAGTGATAAATAAATTGTTTTTGTGTGCCTAACGGGTGAAGTTATTAAGCTTAAAAGGCTCTAGAACAGTCATTGATTTGTATGGTAGCTTTCCATGATGCGTAAAAGTTGAAGTGATATAAACTAAATTTGCTAAACTTAATGTGGAGAGTCATTTTGAAGACATGTGCATATCTCCAAATAGATCTCTCCAAATGATAGGCAGAAAAGCAACTACCCAGTCATACATGAGCCCGTTAGTGTCTTGATCCCCAAAAATATCATATTATATTATTCGTTCAAAAAAAAAAAATTCGTGTGAAGAGTTTTTTATTATCCTATCAGTTTATTCTATAAAGAAAATCTATGTTTTGAAAGCTTGGAGGGTCAAACTAGAACTACAGATATGGGGGCATAAAAGTAAGTCCTGTCATGTCTCGAATGAAAGGCGTGTAAGTCCGGATTGCTTGTAAGTCCAACGTTCAACCTTAAAGCTCAAAATTGTTTACTATCTATAAAATTTTTGATCAAGCACTAGGGGTTGGAGTAAACTCCGATGATCTGGGGAAAGCCAAATACGCTTTGAGAAGAGATATGAGGCATCACAAATCCATGAGTGATGTCCATCTAAGCTTTATGCAGAACTGAACTTTAATCAGATCACTGATGCAATGAAAATCATGTTAAGTACGTTATACCTGCTATCAACCTGTCTCTTTATGTCATAATAAAGATGAACATGAATCCTAGTGACAGCCTCTCAAACGATATGATTCCATGTTTCGGATCTTCTCATAAAAGGGCGGGCGATTTTACTAAAGCTGAAATTTATCCCGACTGTACAAAATTTAAGGGAGTTCCTGTGGATGTTAATATGGATTTTTGTGTTTAATTTTTAATTTGTTTTATCTAATTTTGTTTGTTTTTTCTCGAAACTACTCTCCTCGAAACGTTTGTATAAACTGAGCTTAATTTCAAATTGGGCTTCTAACGTTTTTGGATCACCTGACTGTTTGGGTATGTTTCTGCTTGGGCTGCCCACTGTTTTGAGCCCATTAAGGGTTTTCGGCCTGCTTTGGTTACAGTATAAATACTCTTAAGCTTCCTTTTATCATTTTTATTACCCTCATCAAATTAATATCTTTAACGCTTTCTCTCAAGTGCTCTAGCCGAAAACTAAACCATCTTCACTAATCATCTATTAGTGTTCACTTGTTTGATCACAGGTAATGAACAAAGTCATATGAGATCTAGGTGTTGACAGAGGCTTGCTTGATATTTCCATGAACTAATTTCATGGATGGTCTGATAAATTAAAAATGGATTCATGAGTAATTAGGGGTTTTGGTGGACATCTTAGAGTTTAATGAAGTGTTTTCAGTTGATTATTATAGACTAGTTGCAGGTTTAATGGAGGTTTTAGCAGAGATCTCGGTGGGTTGAAGATGATTGCACAAATTCCAAGAAGGAACCCAAGGGGTTCTCTATCCCCAGCTGTCAAGGGGTTCTCGGTTGACTTTCTTTGACCGAGAACACTTTGTCTTGACAGAGAACTCACATTCTCGGTCAAATGTTGACCTCTCGGTTAAATGTTGACCGAGAACTTAGTTCTCGGTTGATTTCTTTGACTTTCGTTAACCGAAAACTCATTTGTTGACCGAGAACCCCAGTTGACCGAGATCTCTCCAGCTGGACATAAGACTCACTGTTGGGCTTATTCACTATACTGTTTCATCCTTGTCCCAAGTTTTGTGTCTTTTGGGCCCTCAAATGAGCCTTTTTGGGCCTGTTTTAACTTTATGGACAAAATATCTTATAAGTCATGGACTAATTGTGAATATTACCTAACTTGATACGTTTGGTGCAGAAATGGCTTATCAGAATCCATTAAAGTTTGTTGATACGCATAACATTGCTGGTCACTTATTTGATCCACCCATGGCCTACAAGGAATTCAAGTCGATGATAGTCGGACTTAACACTTGAAGTATCTCTGATGCACTACGAGAGAACCCTGTCATATGCAAGAAGATGGTCACCAAGTTTTGGAAAAATGCGTCAATCAAACCATGAGGGCCAGATGGAGTCATGTCTATAGACTCCAAATTACAAAAGAAGCCAGTTGTTATCACAAAGGCTATTGTTAGATAAGTTCTTGTGTTTGGGGATCAATCTGATTACCCGATAGAGTACTCTACTACTGAAGTTACTGAGGTTCTCACCAGAATGGGTTACGAAGGCACCTATCCTCCAGCAATCAAGAAATTGTTTCACCTGTATTGGAGATACCTATTACACACGTTCTTTACAAGTATCTCGGGGAGGAAGGTAGGATCAGACGAAATCAACCACACTCAGATGTCTGCTATCTTTGCTCTGATATTGGATTGAAATTACAATTATTCCAAGTTTGTTTTCAATGAAATGATGAGCAATTTGAAGCGAAGAAGAAGGAGAT